>NW_026698879.1:0-44742 GCF_030435755.1 Ochotona princeps | reverse complement strand
GAGTTGGTGGCATGTGAAACCCGCATGTGGAGCATTCGTTTGTGTGGGATGCTCTACCAGGTTCATTTTCAGTGCTAGCCATACAAAGGCACTAAGCATAGAGAGTGAAAACTGAGTTTACTTGAGAGCTGCTTGAAAGCCTGATGGTGTGTGAAGTTAGTGAGCCAAATGGAGTTGTTCTCCCACAAGAACCACTCGGCTGATCCTTCTTCAATATGCCCTTCACCAACATGCAGTGTTTCCTTGATTGAATTAGCTCTCACACCAATATTTGCGTCTAGAGCCTTTGCATTGAGGGCTATCTGAAAACGGCTGTGGCGCTGAAGTTGCCTGTGAATGTGGAGTTGGTGGCATGTGAAACCCGCATGTGGAGCATTCGTTTGTGTGGGATGCTCTACCAGGTTCATTCCTAGATAATGCACTCAAAGGGCACTAAGCATAGAGTGTGAAAACTGAGTTTCCTTGAGAGCTGCTTGGAAGCCTGATGGTGTGTGAAGTTAGTGAGCCAAATGGAGTTGTTCTCCCACAAGAACCACTCGGCTGATCCTTCTTCAATATGCCCTTCACCAACATGCAGTGTTTCCTTGATTGAATTAGCTCTCACACCAATATTTGCGTCTAGAGCCTTTGCATTGGGGGCTATCTGAAAACGGCTGTGGCGCTGAAGTTGCCTGTGAATGTGGAGTTGGTGGCATGTGAAACCCGCATGTGGAGCATTCGTTTGTGTGGGATGCTCTACCAGGTTCATTTCAGTCCTAGCCATACATAGGGCACTAAGCATAGAGGTGTTGGAAAACTGAGTTTCCTTGAGAGCTGCTTGGAAGCCTGATGGTGTGTGAAGTTAGTGAGCCAAATGGAGTTGTTCTCCCACAAGAACCACTCGGCTGATCCTTCTTCAATATGCCCTTCACCAACATGCAGTGTTTCCTTGATTGAATTAGCTCTCACACCAATATTTGCGTCTAGAGCCTTTGCAGTGAGGGCTATCTGAAAACGGCTGTGGCGCTAAAGTTGCCTGTGAATGTGGAGTTGGTGGCATGTGAAACCCGCATGTGGAGCATTCGTTTGTGTGGAATGCTCTACCAGGTTCATTCCTAGGTAATGCACTCAAAGGGCACTAAGCATAGAGTGTGAAAACTGAGTTTCCTTGAGAGCTGCTTGGAAGCCTGATGGTGTGTGAAGTTAGTGAGCCAAATGGAGTTGTTCTCCCCACAAGAACCACTCGGCTGATCCTTCTTCAATATGCCCTTCACCAACATGCAGTGTTTCCTTGATTGAATTAGCTCTCACACCAATATTTGCGTCTAGAGCCTTTGCATTGAGGGCTATCTGAAAACGGCTGTGGCGCTGAAGTTGCCTGTGAATGTGGAGTTGGTGGCATGTGAAACCCGCATGTGGAGCATTCGTTTGTGTGGGATGCTCTACCAGGTTCATTCCTAGATAATGCACTCAAAGGGCACTAAGCATAGAGTGTGAAACTGAGTTTCCTTGAGAGCTGCTTGGAAGCCTGATGGTGTGTGAAGTTAGTGAGCCAAATGGAGTTGTTCTCCCACAAGAACCACTCGGCTGATCCTTCTTCAATATGCCCTTCACCAACATGCAGTGTTTCCTTGATTGAATTAGCTCTCACACCAATATTTGCGTCTAGAGCCTTTGCATTGAGGGCTATCTGAAAACGGCTGTGGCGCTGAAGTTGCCTGTGAATGTGGAGTTGGTGGCATGTGAAACCCGCATGTGGAGCATTCGTTTGTGTGGGATGCTCTACCAGGTTCATTTCAGTGCTAGCCATACAAAGGGCACTAAGCATAGAGAGTGAAAACTGAGTTTACTTGAGAGCTGCTTGAAAGCCTGATGGTGTGTGAAGTTAGTGAGCCAAATGGAGTTGTTCTCCCACAAGAACCACTCGGCTGATCCTTCTTCAATATGCCCTTCACCAACATGCAGTGTTTCCTTGATTGAATTAGCTCTCACACCAATATTTGCGTCTAGAGCCTTTGCATTGAGGGCTATCTGAAAACGGCTGTGGCGCTGAAGTTGCCTGTGAATGTGGAGTTGGTGGCATGTGAAACCCGCATGTGGAGCATTCGTTTGTGTGGGATGCTCTACCAGGTTCATTCCTAGATAATGCACTCAAAGGGCACTAAGCATAGAGTGTGAAAACTGAGTTTCCTTGAGAGCTGCTTGGAAGCCTGATGGTGTGTGAAGTTAGTGAGCCAAATGGAGTTGTTCTCCCACAAGAACCACTCGGCTGATCCTTCTTCAATATGCCCTTCACCAACATGCAGTGTTTCCTTGATTGAATTAGCTCTCACACCAATATTTGCGTCTAGAGCCTTTGCATTGGGGGCTATCTGAAAACGGCTGTGGCGCTGAAGTTGCCTGTGAATGTGGAGTTGGTGGCATGTGAAACCCGCATGTGGAGCATTCGTTTGTGTGGGATGCTCTACCAGGTTCATTTCAGTCCTAGCCATACAAAGGGCACTAAGCATAGAGTGTGAAAACTGAGTTTCCTTGAGAGCTGCTTGGAAGCCTGATGGTGTGTGAAGTTAGTGAGCCAAATGGAGTTGTTCTCCCACAAGAACCACTCGGCTGATCCTTCTTCAATATGCCCTTCACCAACATGCAGTGTTTCCTTGATTGAATTAGCTCTCACACCAATATTTGCGTCTAGAGCCTTTGCATTGAGGGCTATCTGAAAACGGCTGTGGCGCTGAAGTTGCCTGTGAATGTGGAGTTGGTGGCATGTGAAACCCGCATGTGGAGCATTCGTTTGTGTGGAATGCTCTACCAGGTTCATTCCTAGATAATGCACTCAAAGGGCACTAAGCATAGAGTGTGAAAACTGAGTTTCCTTGAGAGCTGCTTGGAAGCCTGATGGTGTGTGAAGTTAGTGAGCCAAATGGAGTTGTTCTCCCACAAGAACCACTCGGCTGATCCTTCTTCAATATGCCCTTCACCAACATGCAGTGTTTCCTTGATTGAATTAGCTCTCACACCAATATTTGCGTCTAGAGCCTTTGCATTGAGGGCTATCTGAAAACGGCTGTGGCGCTGAAGTTGCCTGTGAATGTGGAGTTGGTGGCATGTGAAACCCGCATGTGGAGCATTCGTTTGTGTGGGATGCTCTACCAGGTTCATTCCTAGATAATGCACTCAAAGGGCACTAAGCATAGAGTGTGAAAACTGAGTTTCCTTGAGAGCTGCTTGGAAGCCTGATGGTGTGTGAAGTTAGTGAGCCAAATGGAGTTGTTCTCCCACAAGAACCACTCGGCTGATCCTTCTTCAATATGCCCTTCACCAACATGCAGTGTTTCCTTGATTGAATTAGCTCTCACACCAATATTTGCGTCTAGAGCCTTTGCATTGAGGGCTATCTGAAAACGGCTGTGGCGCTGAAGTTGCCTGTGAATGTGGAGTTGGTGGCATGTGAAACCCGCATGTGGAGCATTCGTTTGTGTGGGATGCTCTACCAGGTTCATTTCAGTGCTAGCCATACAAAGGGCACTAAGCATAGAGTGTGAAAACTGAGTTTCCTTGAGAGCTGCTTGGAAGCCTGATGGTGTGTGAAGTTAGTGAGCCAAATGGAGTTGTTCTCCCACAAGAACCACTCGGCTGATCCTTCTTCAATATGCCCTTCACCAACATGCAATGTTTCCTTGATTGAATTAGCTCTCACACCAATATTTGCGTCTAGAGCCTTTGCATTGAGGGCTATCTGAAAACGGCTGTGGCGCTGAAGTTGCCTGTGAATGTGGAGTTGGTGGCATGTGAAACCCGCATGTGGAGCATTCGTTTGTGTGGAATGCTCTACCAGGTTCATTCCTAGATAATGCACTCAAAGGGCACTAAGCATAGAGTGTGAAAACTGAGTTTCCTTGAGAGCTGCTTGGAAGCCTGATGGTGTGTGAAGTTAGTGAGCGAAATGGAGTTGTTCTCCCACAAGAACCACTCGGCTGATCCTTCTTCAATATGCCCTTCACCAACATGCAGTGTTTCCTTGATTGAATTAGCTCTCACACCAATATTTGCGTCTAGAGCCTTTGCATTGAGGGCTATCTGAAAACGGCTGTGGCGCTGAAGTTGCCTGTGAATGTGGAGTTGGTGGCATGTGAAACCCGCATGTGGAGCATTCGTTTGTGTGGGATGCTCTACCAGGTTCATTCCTAGATAATGCACTCAAAGGGCACTAAGCATAGAGTGTGAAAACTGAGTTTCCTTGAGAGCTGCTTGGAAGCCTGATGGTGTGTGAAGTTAGTGAGCCAAATGGAGTTGTTCTCCCACAAGAACCACTCGGCTGATCCTTCTTCAATATGCCCTTCACCAACATGCAGTGTTTCCTTGATTGAAGTAGCTCTCACACCAATATTTGCGTCTAGAGCCTTTGCAGTGAGGGCTATCTGAAAACGGCTGTGGCGCTGAAGTTGCCTGTGAATGTGGAGTTGGTGGCATGTGAAACCCGCATGTGGAGCATTCGTTTGTGTGGGATGTTCTACCAGGTTCATTCCTAGATAATGCACTCAAAGGGCACTAAGCATAGAGTGTGAAAACTGAGTTTCCTTGAGAGCTGCTTGGAAGCCTGATGGTGTGTGAAGTTAGTGAGCCAAATGGAGTTGTTCTCCCACAAGAACCACTCGGCTGATCCTTCTTCAATATGCCCTTCACCAACATGCAGTGTTTCCTTGATTGAATTAGCTCTCACACCAATATTTGCGTCTAGAGCCTTTGCATTGGGGGCTATCTGAAAACGGCTGTGGCGCTGAAGTTGCCTGTGAATGTGGAGTTGGTGGCATGTGAAACCCGCATGTGGAGCATTCGTTTGTGTGGGATGCTCTACCAGGTTCATTCCTAGATAATGCACTCAAAGGGCACTAAGCATAGAGTGTGAAAACTGAGTTTCCTTGAGAGCTGCTTGGAAGCCTGATGGTGTGTGAAGTTAGTGAGCCAAATGGAGTTGTTCTCCCACAAGAACCACTCGGCTGATCCTTCTTCAATATGCCCTTCACCAACATGCAGTGTTTCCTTGATTGAATTAGCTCTCACACCAATATTTGCGTCTAGAGCCTTTGCATTGAGGGCTATCTGAAAACGGCTGTGGCGCTGAAGTTGCCTGTGAATGTGGAGTTGGTGGCATGTGAAACCCGCATGTGGAGCATTCGTTTGTGTGGGATGCTCTACCAGGTTCATTTCAGTGCTAGCCATACATAGGGCACTAAGCATAGAGAGTGAAAACTGAGTTTACTTGAGAGCTGCTTGAAAGCCTGATGGTGTGTGAAGTTAGTGAGCCAAATGGAGTTGTTCTCCCACAAGAACCACTCGGCTGATCCTTCTTCAATATGCCCTTCACCAACATGCAGTGTTTCCTTGATTGAATTAGCTCTCACACCAATATTTGCGTCTAGAGCCTTTGCATTGAGGGCTATCTGAAAACGGCTGTGGCGCTGAAGTTGCCTGTGAATGTGGAGTTGGTGGCATGTGAAACCCGCATGTGGAGCATTCGTTTGTGTGGGATGCTCTACCAGGTTCATTCCTAGATAATGCACTCAAAGGGCACTAAGCATAGAGTGTGAAAACTGAGTTTCCTTGAGAGCTGCTTGGAAGCCTGATGGTGTGTGAAGTTAGTGAGCCAAATGGAGTTGTTCTCCCACAAGAACCACTCGGCTGATCCTTCTTCAATATGCCCTTCACCAACATGCAGTGTTTCCTTGATTGAATTAGCTCTCACACCAATATTTGCGTCTAGAGCCTTTGCATTGGGGGCTATCTGAAAACGGCTGTGGCGCTGAAGTTGCCTGTGAATGTGGAGTTGGTGGCATGTGAAACCCGCATGTGGAGCATTCGTTTGTGTGGGATGCTCTACCAGGTTCATTTCAGTCCTAGCCATACAAAGGGCACTAAGCATAGAGTGTGAAAAGTGAGTTTCCTTGAGAGCTGCTTGGAAGCCTGATGGTGTGTGAAGTTAGTGAGCCAAATGGAGTTGTTCTCCCACAAGAACCACTCGGCTGATCCTTCTTCAATATGCCCTTCACCAACATGCAGTGTTTCCTTGATTGAATTAGCTCTCACACCAATATTTGCGTCTAGAGCCTTTGCATTGAGGGCTATCTGAAAACGGCTGTGGCGCTGAAGTTGCCTCTGAATGTGGAGTTGGTGGCATGTGAAACCCGCATGTGGAGCATTCGATTGTGTGGAATGCTCTACCAGGTTCATTCCTAGATAATGCACTCAAAGGGCACTAAGCATAGAGTGTGAAAACTGAGTTTCCTTGAGAGCTGCTTGGAAGCCTGATGGTGTGTGAAGTTAGTGAGCCAAATGGAGTTGTTCTCCCACAAGAACCACTCGGCTGATCCTTCTTCAATATGCCCTTCACCAACATGCAGTGTTTCCTTGATTGAATTAGCTCTCACACCAATATTTGCGTCTAGAGCCTTTGCATTGAGGGCTATCTGAAAACGGCTGTGGCGCTGAAGTTGCCTGTGAATGTGGAGTTGGTGGCATGTGAAACCCGCATGTGGAGCATTCGTTTGTGTGGGATGCTCTACCAGGTTCATTTCAGTGCTAGCCATACAAAGGGCACTAAGCATAGAGTGTGAAAACTGAGTTTCCTTGAGAGCTGCTTGGAAGCCTGATGGTGTGTGAAGTTAGTGAGCCAAATGGAGTTGTTCTCCCACAAGAACCACTCGGCTGATCCTTCTTCAATATGCCCTTCACCAACATGCAATGTTTCCTTGATTGAATTAGCTCTCACACCAATATTTGCGTCTAGAGCCTTTGCATTGAGGGCTATCTGAAAACTGCTGTGGCGCTGAAGTTGCCTGTGAATGTGGAGTTGGTGGCATGTGAAACCCGCATGTGGAGCATTCGTTTGTGTGGAATGCTCTACCAGGTTCATTCCTAGATAATGCACTCAAAGGGCACTAAGCATAGAGTGTGAAAACTGAGTTTCCTTGAGAGCTGCTTGGAAGCCTGATGGTGTGTGAAGTTAGTGAGCCAAATGGAGTTGTTCTCCCACAAGAACCACTCGGCTGATCCTTCTTCAATATGCCCTTCACCAACATGCAGTGTTTCCTTGATTGAATTAGCTCTCACACCAATATTTGCGTCTAGAGCCTTTGCAGTGAGGGCTATCTGAAAACGGCTGTGGCGCTGAAGTTGCCTGTGAATGTGGAGTTGGTGGCATGTGAAACCCGCATGTGGAGCATTCGTTTGTGTGGGATGTTCTACCACGTTCATTCCTAGATAATGCACTCAAAGGGCACTAAGCATAGAGTGTGAAAACTGAGTTTCCTTGAGAGCTGCTTGGAAGCCTGATGGTGTGTGAAGTTAGTGAGCCAAATGGAGTTGTTCTCCCACAAGAACCACTCGGCTGATCCTTCTTCAATATGCCCTTCACCAACATGCAGTGTTTCCTTGATTGAATTAGCTCTCACACCAATATTTGCGTCTTGAGCCTTTGCATTGAGGGCTATCTGAAAACGGCTGTGGCGCTGAAGTTGCCTGTGAATGTGGAGTTGGTGGCATGTGAAACCCGCATGTGGAGCATTCGTTTGTGTGGAATGCTCTACCAGGTTCATTTCAGTCCTAGCCATACAAAGGGCACTAAGCATAGAGCGTGAAAACTGAGTTTCCTTGAGAGCTGCTTGGAAGCCTGATGGTGTGTGAAGTTAGTGAGCCAAATGGAGTTGTTCTCCCACAAGAACCACTCGGCTGATCCTTCTTCAATATGCCCTTCACCAACATGCAGTGTTTCCTTGATTGAATTAGCTCTCACACCAATATTTGCGTCTAGAGCCTTTGCATTGAGGGCTATCTGAAAACGGCTGTGGCGCTGAAGTTGCCTGTGAATGTGGAGTTGGTGGCATGTGAAACCCGCATGTGGAGCATTCGTTTGTGTGGAATGCTCTACCAGGTTCATTCCTAGATAATGCACTCAAAGGGCACTAAGCATAGAGTGTGAAAACTGAGTTTCCTTGAGAGCTGCTTGGAAGCCTGATGGTGTGTGAAGTTAGTGAGCCAAATGGAGTTGTTCTCCCACAAGAACCACTCGGCTGATCCTTCTTCAATATGCCCTTCACCAACATGCAGTGTTTCCTTGATTGAATTAGCTCTCACACCAATATTTGCGTCTAGAGCCTTTGCATTGAGGGCTATCTGAAAACGGCTGTGGCGCTGAAGTTGCCTGTGAATGTGGAGTTGGTGGCATGTGAAACCCGCATGTGGAGCATTCGTTTGTGTGGAATGCTCTACCAGGTTCATTCCTAGATAATGCACTCAAAGGGCACTAAGCATAGAGTGTGAAAACTGAGTTTCCTTGAGAGCTGCTTGGAAGCCTGATGGTGTGTGAAGTTAGTGAGCCAAATGGAGTTGTTCTCCCACAAGAACCACTCGGCTGATCCTTCTTCAATATGCCCTTCACCAACATGCAGTGTTTCCTTGATTGAATTAGCTCTCACACCAATATTTGCGTCTAGAGCCTTTGCAGTGAGGGCTATCTGAAAACGGCTGTGGTGCTGAAGTTGCCTGTGAATGTGGAGTTGGTGGCATGTGAAACCCGCATGTGGAGCATTCGTTTGTGTGGGATGCTCTACCAGGTTCATTCCTAGATAATGCACTCAAAGGGCACTAAGCATAGAGTGTGAAAACTGAGTTTCCTTGAGAGCTGCTTGGAAGCCTGATGGTGTGTGAAGTTAGTGAGCCAAATGGAGTTGTTCTCCCACAAGAACCACTCGGCTGATCCTTCTTCAATATGCCCTTCACCAACATGCAGTGTTTCCTTGATTGAATTAGCTCTCACACCAATATTTGCGTCTTGAGCCTTTGCATTGAGGGCTATCTGAAAATGGCTGTGGCGCTGAAGTTGCCTGTGAATGTGGAGTTGGTGGCATGTGAAACCCGCATGTGGAGCATTCGTTTGTGTGGAATGCTCTACCAGGTTCATTTCAGTCCTAGCCATACAAAGGGCACTAAGCATAGAGCGTGAAAACTGAGTTTCCTTGAGAGCTGCTTGGAAGCCTGATGGTGTGTGAAGTTAGTGAGCCAAATGGAGTTGTTCTCCCACAAGAACCACTCGGCTGATCCTTCTTCAATATGCCCTTCACCAACATGCAGTGTTTCCTTGATTGAATTAGCTCTCACACCAATATTTGCGTCTAGAGCCTTTGCATTGAGGGCTATCTGAAAACGGCTGTGGCGCTGAAGTTGCCTGTGAATGTGGAGTTGGTGGCATGTGAAACCCGCATGTGGAGCATTCGTTTGTGTGGGATGCTCTACCAGTTCATTCCTAGATAATGCACTCAAAGGGCACTAAGCATAGAGTGTGAAAACTGAGTTTCCTTGAGAGCTGCTTAGAAGCCTGATGGTGTGTGAAGTTAGTGAGCCAAATGGAGTTGTTCTCCCACAAGAACCACTCGGCTGATCCTTCTTCAATATGCCCTTCACCAACATGCAGTGTTTCCTTGATTGAATTAGCTCTCACACCAATATTTGCGTCTACAGCCTTTGCATTGAGGGCTATCT
Source organism: Ochotona princeps (assembly GCF_030435755.1). Classification (NCBI taxonomy): domain Eukaryota; kingdom Metazoa; phylum Chordata; class Mammalia; order Lagomorpha; family Ochotonidae; genus Ochotona; species Ochotona princeps. Next base: position 35,229 of record NW_026698879.1, on the reverse strand, counting down.
GAAAACGGCTGTGGCGCTGAAGTTGCCTGTGAATGTGGAGTTGGTGGCATGTGAAACCCGCATGTGGAGCATTCGTTTGTGTGGGATGCTCTACCAGGTTCATTTCAGTCCTAGCCATACAAAGGGCACTAAGCATAGAGTGTGAAAACTGAGTTTCCTTGAGAGCTGCTTGGAAGCCTGATGGTGTGTGAAGTTAGTGAGCCAAATGGAGTTGTTCTCCCACAAGAACCACTCGGCTGATCCTTCTTCAATATGCCCTTCACCAACATGCAGTGTTTCCTTGATTGAATTAGCTCTCACACCAATATTTGCGTCTAGAGCCTTTGCATTGAGGGCTATCTGAAAACGGCTGTGGCGCTGAAGTTGCCTGTGAATGTGGAGTTGGTGGCATGTGAAACCCGCATGTGGAGCATTCGTTTGTGTGGGATGCTCTACCAGGTTCATTCCTAGATAATGCACTCAAAGGGCACTAAGCATAGAGTGTGAAACCTGAGTTTCCTTGAGAGCTGCTTGGAAGCCTGATGGTGTGTGAAGTTAGTGAGCCAAATGGAGTTGTTCTCCCACAAGAACCACTCGGCTGATCCTTCTTCAATATGCCCTTCACCAACATGCAGTGATTCCTTGATTGAATTAGCTCTCACACCAATATTTGCGTCTAGAGCCTTTGCATTGAGGGCTATCTGAAAACGGCTGTGGCGCTGAAGTTGCCTGTGAATGTGGAGTTGGTGGCATGTGAAACCCGCATGTGGAGCATTCGTTTGTGTGGGATGCTCTACCAGGTTCATTCCTAGATAATTCACTCAAAGGGCTCTAAGCATAGAGTGTGAAAACTGAGTTTCCTTGAGAGCTGCTTGGAAGCCTGATGGTGTGTGAAGTTAGTGAGCCAAATGGAGTTGTTCTCCCACAAGAACCACTCGGCTGATCCTTCTTCAATATGCCCTTCACCAACATGCAGTGTTTCCTTGATTGAATTAGCTCTCACACCAATATTTGCGTCTAGAGCCTTTGCATTGAGGGCTATCTGAAAACGGCTGTGGCGCTGAAGTTGCCTGTGAATGTGGAGTTGGTGGCATGTGAAACCCGCATGTGGAGCATTCGTTTGTGTGGGATGCTCTACCAGGTTCATTCCTAGATAATGCACTCAAAGGGCACTAAGCATAGAGTGTGAAAACTGAGTTTCCTTGAGAGCTGCTTGTAAGCCTGATGGTGTGTGAAGTTAGTGAGCCAAATGGAGTTGTTGTCCAACAAGAACCACTCGGCTGATCCTTCTTCAATATGCCCTTCACCAACATGCAGTGTTTCCTTGATTGAATTAGCTCTCACACCAATATTTGCGTCTAGAGCCTTTGCATTGAGGGCTATCTAAAAACGGCTGTGGCGCTGAAGTTGCCTGTGAATGTGGAGTTGGTGGCATGTGAAACCCGCATGTGGAGCAATCGTTTGTGTGGGATGCTCTACCAGGTTCATTTCAGTCCTAGCCATACAAAGGGCACTAAGCATAGAGTGTGAAAAGTGAGTTTCCTTGAGAGCTGCTTGGAAGCCTGATGGTGTGTGAAGTTAGTGAGCCAAATGGAGTTGTTCTCCCACAAGAACCACTCGGCTGATCCTTCTTCAATATGCCCTTCACCAACATGCAGTGTTTCCTTGATTGAATTAGCTCTCACACCAATATTTGCGTCTAGAGCCTTTGCATTGAGGGCTATCTGAAAACGGCTGTGGCGCTGAAGTTGCCTGTGAATGTGGAGTTGGTGGCATGTGAAACCCGCATGTGGAGCATTCGTTTGTGTGGGATGCTCTACCAGGTTCATTTCAGTCCTAGCCATAAAAAGGGCACTAAGCATAGAGTGTGAAAACTGAGTTTCCTTGAGAGCTGCTTGAAAGCCTGATGGTGTGTGAAGTTAGTGAGCCAAATGGAGTTGTTCTCCCACAAGAACCACTCGGCTGATCCTTCTTCAATATGCCCTTCACCAACATGCAGTGATTCCTTGATTGAATTAGCTCTCACACCAATATTTGCGTCTAGAGCCTTTGCATTGAGGGCTATCTGAAAACGGCTGTGGCGCTGAAGTTGCCTGTGAATGTGGAGTTGGTGGCATGTGAAACCCGCATGTGGAGCATTCGTTTGTGTGGGATGCTCTACCAGGTTCATTCCTAGATAATTCACACAAAGGGCAATAAGAATAGAGTGTGAAAACTGAGTTTCCTTGAGAGCTGCTTGGAAGCCTGATGGTGTGTGAAGTTAGTGAGCCAAATGGAGTTGTTCTCCCACAAGAACCACTCGGCTGATCCTTCTTCAATATGCCCTTCACCAACATGCAGTGTTTCCTTGATTGAATTAGCTCTCACACCAATATTTGCGTCTAGAGCCTTTGCATTGAGGGCTATCTGAAAACGGCTGTGGCGCTGAAGTTGCCTGTGAATGTGGAGTTGGTGGCATGTGAAACCCGCATGTGGAGCATTCGTTTGTGTGGGATGCTCTACCAGGTTCATTCCTAGATAATGCACTCAAAGGGCACTAAGCATAGAGTGTGAAAACTGAGTTTCCTTGAGAGCTGCTTAGAAGCCTGATGGTGTGTGAAGTTAGTGAGCCAAATGGAGTTGTTCTCCAACAAGAACCACTCGGCTGATCCTTCTTCAATATGCCCTTCACCAACATGCAGTGTTTCCTTGATTGAATTAGCTCTCACACCAATATTTGCGTCTAGAGCCTTTGCATTGAGGGCTATCTGAAAACGGCTGTGGCGCTGAAGTTGCCTGTGAATGTGGAGTTGGTGGCATGTGAAACCCGCATGTGGAGCATTCGTTTGTGTGGGATGCTCTACCAGGTTCATTTCAGTCCTAGCCATACAAAGGGCACTAAGCATAGAGTGTGAAAACTGAGTTTCCTTGAGAGCTGCTTGGAAGCCTGATGGTGTGTGAAGTTAGTGAGCCAAATGGAGTTGTTCTCCCACAAGAACCACTCGGCTGATCCTTCTTCAATATGCCCTTCACCAACATGCAGTGTTTCCTTGATTGAATTAGCTCTCACACCAATATTTGCGTCTAGAGCCTTTGCATTGAGGGCTATCTGAAAACGGCTGTGGCGCTGAAGTTGCCTGTGAATGTGGAGTTGGTGGCATGTGAAACCCGCATGTGGAGCATTCGTTTGTGTAGGATGCTCTACCAGGTTCATTCCTAGATAATGCACTCAAAGGGCACTAAGCATAGAGTGTGAAAACTGAGTTTCCTTGAGAGCTGCTTGGAAGCCTGATGGTGTGTGAAGTTAGTGAGCCAAATGGAGTTGTTCTCCCACAAGAACCACTCGGCTGATCCTTCTTCAATATGCCCTTCACCAACATGCAGTGTTTCCTTGATTGAATTAGCTCTCACACCAATATTTGCGTCTAGAGCCTTTGCATTGAGGGCTATCTGAAAACGGCTGTGGCGCTGAAGTTGCCTGTGAATGTGGAGTTGGTGGCATGTGAAACCCGCATGTGGAGCATTCGTTTGTGTGGGATGCTCTACCAGGTTCATTTCAGTGCTAGCCATACAAAGGGCACTAAGCATAGAGAGTGAAAACTGAGTTTACTTGAGAGCTGCTTGAAAGCCTGATGGTGTGTGAAGTTAGTGAGCCAAATGGAGTTGTTCTCCCACAAGAACCACTCGGCTGATCCTTCTTCAATATGCCCTTCACCAACATGCAGTGTTTCCTTGATTGAATTAGCTCTCACACCAATATTTGCGTCTAGAGCCTTTGCATTGAGGGCTATCTGAAAACGGCTGTGGCGCTGAAGTTGCCTGTGAATGTGGAGTTGGTGGCATGTGAAACCCGCATGTGGAGCATTCGTTTGTGTGGGATGCTCTACCAGGTTCATTCCTAGATAATGCACTCAAAGGGCACTAAGCATAGAGTGTGAAAACTGAGTTTCCTTGAGAGCTGCTTGGAAGCCTGATGGTGTGTGAAGTTAGTGAGCCAAATGGAGTTGTTCTCCCACAAGAACCACTCGGCTGATCCTTCTTCAATATGCCCTTCACCAACATGCAGTGTTTCCTTGATTGAATTAGCTCTCACACCAATATTTGCGTCTAGAGCCTTTGCATTGGGGGCTATCTGAAAACGGCTGTGGCGCTGAAGTTGCCTGTGAATGTGGAGTTGGTGGCATGTGAAACCCGCATGTGGAGCATTCGTTTGTGTGGGATGCTCTACCAGGTTCATTTCAGTCCTAGCCATACAAAGGGCACTAAGCATAGAGTGTGAAAACTGAGTTTCCTTGAGAGCTGCTTGGAAGCCTGATGGTGTGTGAAGTTAGTGAGCCAAATGGAGTTGTTCTCCCACAAGAACCACTCGGCTGATCCTTCTTCAATATGCCCTTCACCAACATGCAGTGTTTCCTTGATTGAATTAGCTCTCACACCAATATTTGCGTCTAGAGCCTTTGCATTGAGGGCTATCTGAAAACGGCTGTGGCGCTGAAGTTGCCTGTGAATGTGGAGTTGGTGGCATGTGAAACCCGCATGTGGAGCATTCGTTTGTGTGGAATGCTCTACCAGGTTCATTCCTAGATAATGCACTCAAAGGGCACTAAGCATAGAGTGTGAAAACTGAGTTTCCTTGAGAGCTGCTTGGAAGCCTGATGGTGTGTGAAGTTAGTGAGCCAAATGGAGTTGTTCTCCCACAAGAACCACTCGGCTGATCCTTCTTCAATATGCCCTTCACCAACATGCAGTGTTTCCTTGATTGAATTAGCTCTCACACCAATATTTGCGTCTAGAGCCTTTGCATTGAGGGCTATCTGAAAACGGCTGTGGCGCTGAAGTTGCCTGTGAATGTGGAGTTGGTGGCATGTGAAACCCGCATGTGGAGCATTCGTTTGTGTGGGATGCTCTACCAGGTTCATTCCTAGATAATGCACTCAAAGGGCACTAAGCATAGAGTGTGAAAACTGAGTTTCCTTGAGAGCTGCTTGGAAGCCTGATGGTGTGTGAAGTTAGTGAGCCAAATGGAGTTGTTCTCCCACAAGAACCACTCGGCTGATCCTTCTTCAATATGCCCTTCACCAACATGCAGTGTTTCCTTGATTGAATTAGCTCTCACACCAATATTTGCGTCTAGAGCCTTTGCATTGAGGGCTATCTGAAAACGGCTGTGGCGCTGAAGTTGCCTGTGAATGTGGAGTTGGTGGCATGTGAAACCCGCATGTGGAGCATTCGTTTGTGTGGGATGCTCTACCAGGTTCATTTCAGTGCTAGCCATACAAAGGGCACTAAGCATAGAGTGTGAAAACTGAGTTTCCTTGAGAGCTGCTTGGAAGCCTGATGGTGTGTGAAGTTAGTGAGCCAAATGGAGTTGTTCTCCCACAAGAACCACTCGGCTGATCCTTCTTCAATATGCCCTTCACCAACATGCAATGTTTCCTTGATTGAATTAGCTCTCACACCAATATTTGCGTCTAGAGCCTTTGCATTGAGGGCTATCTGAAAACGGCTGTGGCGCTGAAGTTGCCTGTGAATGTGGAGTTGGTGGCATGTGAAACCCGCATGTGGAGCATTCGTTTGTGTGGAATGCTCTACCAGGTTCATTCCTAGATAATGCACTCAAAGGGCACTAAGCATAGAGTGTGAAAACTGAGTTTCCTTGAGAGCTGCTTGGAAGCCTGATGGTGTGTGAAGTTAGTGAGCCAAATGGAGTTGTTCTCCCACAAGAACCACTCGGCTGATCCTTCTTCAATATGCCCTTCACCAACATGCAGTGTTTCCTTGATTGAATTAGCTCTCACACCAATATTTGCGTCTAGAGCCTTTGCATTGAGGGCTATCTGAAAACGGCTGTGGCGCTGAAGTTGCCTGTGAATGTGGAGTTGGTGGCATGTGAAACCCGCATGTGGAGCATTCGTTTGTGTGGAATGCTCTACCAGGTTCATTCCTAGATAATGCACTCAAAGGGCACTAAGCATAGAGTGTGAAAACTGAGTTTCCTTGAGAGCTGCTTGGAAGCCTGATGGTGTGTGAAGTTAGTGAGCCAAATGGAGTTGTTCTCCCACAAGAACCACTCGGCTGATCCTTCTTCAATATGCCCTTCACCAACATGCAGTGTTTCCTTGATTGAATTAGCTCTCACACCAATATTTGCGTCTAGAGCCTTTGCAGTGAGGGCTATCTGAAAACGGCTGTGGCGCTGAAGTTGCCTGTGAATGTGGAGTTGGTGGCATGTGAAACCCGCATGTGGAGCATTCGTTTGTGTGGGATGTTCTACCAGGTTCATTCCTAGATAATGCACTCAAAGGGCACTAAGCATAGAGTGTGAAAACTGAGTTTCCTTGAGAGCTGCTTGGAAGCCTGATGGTGTGTGAAGTTAGTGAGCCAAATGGAGTTGTTCTCCCACAAGAACCACTCGGCTGATCCTTCTTCAATATGCCCTTCACCAACATGCAGTGTTTCCTTGATTGAATTAGCTCTCACACCAATATTTGCGTCTAGAGCCTTTGCATTGGGGGCTATCTGAAAACGGCTGTGGCGCTGAAGTTGCCTGTGAATGTGGAGTTGGTGGCATGTGAAACCCGCATGTGGAGCATTCGTTTGTGTGGGATGCTCTACCAGGTTCATTCCTAGATAATGCACTCAAAGGGCACTAAGCATAGAGTGTGAAAACTGAGTTTCCTTGAGAGCTGCTTGGAAGCCTGATGGTGTGTGAAGTTAGTGAGCCAAATGGAGTTGTTCTCCCACAAGAACCACTCGGCTGATCCTTCTTCAATATGCCCTTCACCAACATGCAGTGTTTCCTTGATTGAATTAGCTCTCACACCAATATTTGCGTCTAGAGCCTTTGCATTGAGGGCTATCTGAAAACGGCTGTGGCGCTGAAGTTGCCTGTGAATGTGGAGTTGGTGGCATGTGAAACCCGCATGTGGAGCATTCGTTTGTGTGGGATGCTCTACCAGGTTCATTTCAGTGCTAGCCATACATAGGGCACTAAGCATAGAGAGTGAAAACTGAGTTTCCTTGAGATCTGCTTGAAAGCCTGATGGTGTGTGAAGTTAGTGAGCCAAATGGAGTTGTTCTCCCACAAGAACCACTCGGCTGATCCTTCTTCAATATGCCCTTCACCAACATGCAGTGTTTCCTTGATTGAATTAGCTCTCACACCAATATTTGCGTCTAGAGCCTTTGCATTGAGGGCTATCTGAAAACGGCTGTGGCGCTGAAGTTGCCTGTGAATGTGGAGTTGGTGGCATGTGAAACCCGCATGTGGAGCATTCGTTTGTGTGGGATGCTCTACCAGGTTCATTCCTAGATAATGCACTCAAAGGGCACTAAGCATAGAGTGTGAAAACTGAGTTTCCTTGAGAGCTGCTTGGAAGCCTGATGGTGTGTGAAGTTAGTGAGCCAAATGGAGTTGTTCTCCCACAAGAACCACTCGGCTGATCCTTCTTCAATATGCCCTTCACCAACATGCAGTGTTTCCTTGATTGAATTAGCTCTCACACCAATATTTGCGTCTAGAGCCTTTGCATTGGGGGCTATCTGAAAACGGCTGTGGCGCTGAAGTTGCCTGTGAATGTGGAGTTGGTGGCATGTGAAACCCGCATGTGGAGCATTCGTTTGTGTGGGATGCTCTACCAGGTTCATTTCAGTCCTAGCCATACAAAGGGCACTAAGCATAGAGTGTGAAAAGTGAGTTTCCTTGAGAGCTGCTTGGAAGCCTGATGGTGTGTGAAGTTAGTGAGCCAAATGGAGTTGTTCTCCAACAAGAACCACTCGGCTGATCCTTCTTCAATATGCCCTTCACCAACATGCAGTGTTTCCTTGATTGAATTAGCTCTCACACCAATATTTGCGTCTAGAGCCTTTGCATTGAGGGCTATCTGAAAACGGCTGTGGCGCTGAAGTTGCCTGTGAATGTGGAGTTGGTGGCATGTGAAACCCGCATGTGGAGCATTCGATTGTGTGGAATGCTCTACCAGGTTCATTCCTAGATAATGCACTCAAAGGGCACTAAGCATAGAGTGTGAAAACTGAGTTTCCTTGAGAGCTGCTTGGAAGCCTGATGGTGTGTGAAGTTAGTGAGCCAAATGGAGTTGTTCTCCCACAAGAACCACTCGGCTGATCCTTCTTCAATATGCCCTTCACCAACATGCAGTGTTTCCTTGATTGAATTAGCTCTCACACCAATATTTGCGTCTAGAGCCTTTGCATTGAGGGCTATCTGAAAACGGCTGTGGCGCTGAAGTTGCCTGTGAATGTGGAGTTGGTGGCATGTGAAACCCGCATGTGGAGCATTCGTTTGTGTGGGATGCTCTACCAGGTTCATTCCTAGATAATGCACTCAAAGGGCACTAAGCATAGAGTGTGAAAACTGAGTTTCCTTGAGAGCTGCTTGGAAGCCTGATGGTGTGTGAAGTTAGTGAGCCAAATGGAGTTGTTCTCCCACAAGAACCACTCGGCTGATCCTTCTTCAATATGCCCTTCACCAACATGCAGTGTTTCCTTGATTGAATTAGCTCTCACACCAATATTTGCGTCTAGAGCCTTTGCATTGAGGGCTATCTGAAAACGGCTGTGGCGCTGAAGTTGCCTGTGAATGTGGAGTTGGTGGCATGTGAAACCCGCATGTGGAGCATTCGTTTGTGTGGGATGCTCTACCAGGTTCATTTCAGTGCTAGCCATACAAAGGGCACTAAGCATAGAGTGTGAAAACTGAGTTTCCTTGAGAGCTGCTTGGAAGCCTGATGGTGTGTGAAGTTAGTGAGCCAAATGGAGTTGTTCTCCCACAAGAACCACTCGGCTGATCCTTCTTCAATATGCCCTTCACCAACATGCAATGTTTCCTTGATTGAATTAGCTCTCACACCAATATTTGCGTCTAGAGCCTTTGCATTGAGGGCTATCTGAAAACTGCTGTGGCGCTGAAGTTGCCTGTGAATGTGGAGTTGGTGGCATGTGAAACCCGCATGTGGAGCATTCGTTTGTGTGGAATGCTCTACCAGGTTCATTCCTAGATAATGCACTCAAAGGGCACTAAGCATAGAGTGTGAAAACTGAGTTTCCTTGAGAGCTGCTTGGAAGCCTGATGGTGTGTGAAGTTAGTGAGCCAAATGGAGTTGTTCTCCCACAAGAACCACTCGGCTGATCCTTCTTCAATATGCCCTTCACCAACATGCAGTGTTTCCTTGATTGAATTAGCTCTCACACCAATATTTGCGTCTAGAGCCTTTGCAGTGAGGGCTATCTGAAAACGGCTGTGGCGCTGAAGTTGCCTGTGAATGTGGAGTTGGTGGCATGTGAAACCCGCATGTGGAGCATTCGTTTGTGTGGGATGCTCTACCAGGTTCATTCCTAGATAATGCACTCAAAGGGCACTAAGCATAGAGTGTGAAAACTGAGTTTCCTTGAGAGCTGCTTGGAAGCCTGATGGTGTGTGAAGTTAGTGAGCCAAATGGAGTTGTTCTCCCACAAGAACCACTCGGCTGATCCTTCTTCAATATGCCCTTCACCAACATGCAGTGTTTCCTTGATTGAATTAGCTCTCACACCAATATTTGCGTCTAGAGCCTTTGCATTGAGGGCTATCTGAAAACGGCTGTGGCGCTGAAGTTGCCTGTGAATGTGGAGTTGGTGGCATGTGAAACCCGCATGTGGAGCATTCGTTTGTGTGGGATGCTCTACCAGGTTCATTTCAGTGCTAGCCATACAAAGGGCACTAAGCATAGAGTGTGAAAACTGAGTTTCCTTGAGAGCTGCTTGGAAGCCTGATGGTGTGTGAAGTTAGTGAGCCAAATGGAGTTGTTCTCCCACAAGAACCACTCGGCTGATCCTTCTTCAATATGCCCTTCACCAACATGCAATGTTTCCTTGATTGAATTAGCTCTCACACCAATATTTGCGTCTAGAGCCTTTGCATTGAGGGCTATCTGAAAACTGCTGTGGCGCTGAAGTTGCCTGTGAATGTGGAGTTGGTGGCATGTGAAACCCGCATGTGGAGCATTCGTTTGTGTGGAATGCTCTACCAGGTTCATTCCTAGATAATGCACTCAAAGGGCACTAAGCATAGAGTGTGAAAACTGAGTTTCCTTGAGAGCTGCTTGGAAGCCTGATGGTGTGTGAAGTTAGTGAGCCAAATGGAGTTGTTCTCCCACAAGAACCACTCGGCTGATCCTTCTTCAATATGCCCTTCACCAACATGCAGTGTTTCCTTGATTGAATTAGCTCTCACACCAATATTTGCGTCTAGAGCCTTTGCAGTGAGGGCTATCTGAAAACGGCTGTGGCGCTGAAGTTGCCTGTGAATGTGGAGTTGGTGGCATGTGAAACCCGCATGTGGAGCATTCGTTTGTGTGGGATGTTCTACCACGTTCATTCCTAGATAATGCACTCAAAGGGCACTAAGCATAGAGTGTGAAAACTGAGTTTCCTTGAGAGCTGCTTGGAAGCCTGATGGTGTGTGAAGTTAGTGAGCCAAATGGAGTTGTTCTCCCACAAGAACCACTCGGCTGATCCTTCTTCAATATGCCCTTCACCAACATGCATTGTTTCCTTGATTGAATTAGCTCTCACACCAATATTTGCGTCTTGAGCCTTTGCATTGAGGGCTATCTGAAAACGGCTGTGGCGCTGAAGTTGCCTGTGAATGTGGAGTTGGTGGCATGTGAAACCCGCATGTGGAGCATTCGTTTGTGTGGAATGCTCTACCAGGTTCATTTCAGTCCTAGCCATACAAAGGGCACTAAGCATAGAGCGTGAAAACTGAGTTTCCTTGAGAGCTGCTTGGAAGCCTGATGGTGTGTGAAGTTAGTGAGCCAAATGGAGTTGTTCTCCCACAAGAACCACTCGGCTGATCCTTCTTCAATATGCCCTTCACCAACATGCAGTGTTTCCTTGATTGAATTAGCTCTCACACCAATATTTGCGTCTAGAGCCTTTGCATTGAGGGCTATCTGAAAACGGCTGTGGCGCTGAAGTTGCCTGTGAATGTGGAGTTGGTGGCATGTGAAACCCGCATGTGGAGCATTCGTTTGTGTGGGATGCTCTACCAGGTTCATTCCTAGATAATGCACTCAAAGGGCTCTAAGCATAGAGTGTGAAAACTGAGTTTCCTTGAGAGCTGCTTGGAAGCCTGATGGTGTGTGAAGTTAGTGAGCCAAATGGAGTTGTTCTCCCACAAGAACCACTCGGCTGATCCTTCTTCAATATGCCCTTCACCAACATGCAGTGTTTCCTTGATTGAATTAGCTCTCACACCAATATTTGCGTCTAGAGCCTTTGCATTGAGGGCTATCTGAAAACGGCTGTGGCGCTGAAGTTGCCTGTGAATGTGGAGTTGGTGGCATGTGAAACCCGCATGTGGAGCATTCGTTTGTGTGGAATGCTCTACCAGGTTCATTCCTAGATAATGCACTCAAAGGGCACTAAGCATAGAGTGTGAAAACTGAGTTTCCTTGAGAGCTGCTTGGAAGCCTGATGGTGTGTGAAGTTAGTGAGCCAAATGGAGTTGTTCTCCCACAAGAACCACTCGGCTGATCCTTCTTCAATATGCCCTTCACCAACATGCAGTGTTTCCTTGATTGAATTAGCTCTCACACCAATATTTGCGTCTAGAGCCTTTGCATTGAGGGCTATCTGAAAACGGCTGTGGCGCTGAAGTTGCCTGTGAATGTGGAGTTGGTGGCATGTGAAACCCGCATGTGGAGCATTCGTTTGTGTGGAATGCTCTACCAGGTTCATTCCTAGATAATGCACTCAAAGGGCACTAAGCATAGAGTGTGAAAACTGAGTTTCCTTGAGAGCTGCTTGGAAGCCTGATGGTGTGTGAAGTTAGTGAGCCAAATGGAGTTGTTCTCCCACAAGAACCACTCGGCTGATCCTTCTTCAATATGCCCTTCACCAACATGCAGTGTTTCCTTGATTGAATTAGCTCTCACACCAATATTTGCGTCTAGAGCCTTTGCAGTGAGGGCTATCTGAAAACGGCTGTGGTGCTGAAGTTGCCTGTGAATGTGGAGTTGGTGGCATGTGAAACCCGCATGTGGAGCATTCGTTTGTGTGGGATGCTCTACCAGGTTCATTCCTAGATAATGCACTCAAAGGGCACTAAGCATAGAGTGTGAAAACTGAGTTTCCTTGAGAGCTGCTTGGAAGCCTGATGGTGTGTGAAGTTAGTGAGCCAAATGGAGTTGTTCTCCCACAAGAACCACTCGGCTGATCCTTCTTCAATATGCCCTTCACCAACATGCAGTGTTTCCTTGATTCAATTAGCTCTCACACCAATATTTGCGTCTTGAGCCTTTGCATTGAGGGCTATCTGAAAATGGCTGTGGCGCTGAAGTTGCCTGTGAATGTGGAGTTGGTGGCATGTGAAACCCGCATGTGGAGCATTCGTTTGTGTGGAATGCTCTACCAGGTTCATTTCAGTCCTAGCCATACAAAGGGCACTAAGCATAGAGCGTGAAAACTGAGTTTCCTTGAGAGCTGCTTGGAAGCCTGATGGTGTGTGAAGTTAGTGAGCCAAATGGAGTTGTTCTCCCACAAGAACCACTCGGCTGATCCTTCTTCAATATGCCCTTCACCAACATGCAGTGTTTCCTTGATTGAATTAGCTCTCACACCAATATTTGCGTCTAGAGCCTTTGCATTGAGGGCTATCTGAAAACGGCTGTGGCGCTGAAGTTGCCTGTGAATGTGGAGTTGGTGGCATGTGAAACCCGCATGTGGAGCATTCGTTTGTGTGGGATGCTCTACCAGGTTCATTCCTAGATAATGCACTCAAAGGGCACTAAGCATAGAGTGTGAAAACTGAGTTTCCTTGAGAGCTGCTTAGAAGCCTGATGGTGTGTGAAGTTAGTGAGCCAAATGGAGTTGTTCTCCAACAAGAACCACTCGGCTGATCCTTCTTCAATATGCCCTTCACCAACATGCAGTGTTTCCTTGATTGAATTAGCTCTCACACCAATATTTGCGTCTACAGCCTTTGCATTGAGGGCTATCTGAAAACGGCTGTGGCGCTGAAGTTGCCTGTGAATGTGGAGTTGGTGGCATGTGAAACCCGCATGTGGAGCATTCGTTTGTGTGGGATGCTCTACCAGGTTCATTTCAGTCCTAGCCATACAAAGGGCACTAAGCATAGAGTGTGAAAACTGAGTTTCCTTGAGAGCTGCTTGGAAGCCTGATGGTGTGTGAAGTTAGTGAGCCAAATGGAGTTGTTCTCCCACAAGAACCACTCGGCTGATCCTTCTTCAATATGCCCTTCACCAACATGCAGTGTTTCCTTGATTGAATTAGCTCTCACACCAATATTTGCGTCTAGAGCCTTTGCATTGAGGGCTATCTGAAAACGGCTGTGGCGCTGAAGTTGCCTGTGAATGTGGAGTTGGTGGCATGTGAAACCCGCATGTGGAGCATTCGTTTGTGTGGGATGCTCTACCAGGTTCATTCCTAGATAATGCACTCAAAGGGCACTAAGCATAGAGTGTGAAACCTGAGTTTCCTTGAGAGCTGCTTGGAAGCCTGATGGTGTGTGAAGTTAGTGAGCCAAATGGAGTTGTTCTCCCACAAGAACCACTCGGCTGATCCTTCTTCAATATGCCCTTCACCAACATGCAGTGATTCCTTGATTGAATTAGCTCTCACACCAATATTTGCGTCTAGAGCCTTTGCATTGAGGGCTATCTGAAAACGGCTGTGGCGCTGAAGTTGCCTGTGAATGTGGAGTTGGTGGCATGTGAAACCCGCATGTGGAGCATTCGTTTGTGTGGGATGCTCTACCAGGTTCATTCCTAGATAATTCACTCAAAGGGCTCTAAGCATAGAGTGTGAAAACTGAGTTTCCTTGAGAGCTGCTTGGAAGCCTGATGGTGTGTGAAGTTAGTGAGCCAAATGGAGTTGTTCTCCCACAAGAACCACTCGGCTGATCCTTCTTCAATATGCCCTTCACCAACATGCAGTGTTTCCTTGATTGAATTAGCTCTCACACCAATATTTGCGTCTAGAGCCTTTGCATTGAGGGCTATCTGAAAACGGCTGTGGCGCTGAAGTTGCCTGTGAATGTGGAGTTGGTGGCATGTGAAACCCGCATGTGGAGCATTCGTTTGTGTGGGATGCTCTACCAGGTTCATTCCTAGATAATGCACTCAAAGGGCACTAAGCATAGAGTGTGAAAACTGAGTTTCCTTGAGAGCTGCTTGTAAGCCTGATGGTGTGTGAAGTTAGTGAGCCAAATGGAGTTGTTGTCCAACAAGAACCACTCGGCTGATCCTTCTTCAATATGCCCTTCACCAACATGCAGTGTTTCCTTGATTGAATTAGCTCTCACACCAATATTTGCGTCTAGAGCCTTTGCATTGAGGGCTATCTAAAAACGGCTGTGGCGCTGAAGTTGCCTGTGAATGTGGAGTTGGTGGCATGTGAAACCCGCATGTGGAGCATTCGTTTGTGTGGGATGCTCTACCAGGTTCATTTCAGTCCTAGCCATACAAAGGGCACTAAGCATAGAGTGTGAAAAGTGAGTTTCCTTGAGAGCTGCTTGGAAGCCTGATGGTGTGTGAAGTTAGTGAGCCAAATGGAGTTGTTCTCCCACAAGAACCACTCGGCTGATCCTTCTTCAATATGCCCTTCACCAACATGCAGTGTTTCCTTGATTGAATTAGCTCTCACACCAATATTTGCGTCTAGAGCCTTTGCATTGAGGGCTATCTGAAAACGGCTGTGGCGCTGAAGTTGCCTGTGAATGTGGAGTTGCTGGCATGTGAAACCCGCATGTGGAGCATTCGTTTGTGTGGGATGCTCTACCAGGTTCATTTCAGTCCTAGCCATAAAAAGGGCACTAAGCATAGAGTGTGAAAACTGAGTTTCCTTGAGAGCTGCTTGAAAGCCTGATGGTGTGTGAAGTTAGTGAGCCAAATGGAGTTGTTCTCCCACAAGAACCACTCGGCTGATCCTTCTTCAATATGCCCTTCACCAACATGCAGTGATTCCTTGATTGAATTAGCTCTCACACCAATATTTGCGTCTAGAGCCTTTGCATTGAGGGCTATCTGAAAACGGCTGTGGCGCTGAAGTTGCCTGTGAATGTGGAGTTGGTGGCATGTGAAACCCGCATGTGGAGCATTCGTTTGTGTGGGATGCTCTACCAGGTTCATTCCTAGATAATTCACACAAAGGGCACTAAGCATAGAGTGTGAAAACTGAGTTTCCTTGAGAGCTGCTTGGAAGCCTGATGGTGTGTGAAGTTAGTGAGCCAAATGGAGTTGTTCTCCCACAAGAACCACTCGGCTGATCCTTCTTCAATATGCCCTTCACCAACATGCAGTGTTTCCTTGATTGAATTAGCTCTCACACCAATATTTGCGTCTAGAGCCTTTGCATTGAGGGCTATCTGAAAACGGCTGTGGCGCTGAAGTTGCCTGTGAATGTGGAGTTGGTGGCATGTGAAACCCGCATGTGGAGCATTCGTTTGTGTGGGATGCTCTACCAGGTTCATTCCTAGATAATGCACTCAAAGGGCACTAAGCATAGAGTGTGAAAACTGAGTTTCCTTGAGAGCTGCTTAGAAGCCTGATGGTGTGTGAAGTTAGTGAGCCAAATGGAGTTGTTCTCCAACAAGAACCACTCGGCTGATCCTTCTTCAATATGCCCTTCACCAACATGCAGTGTTTCCTTGATTGAATTAGCTCTCACACCAATATTTGCGTCTAGAGCCTTTGCATTGAGGGCTATCTGAAAACGGCTGTGGCGCTGAAGTTGCCTGTGAATGTGGAGTTGGTGGCATGTGAAACCCGCATGTGGAGCATTCGTTTGTGTGGGATGCTCTACCAGGTTCATTTCAGTCCTAGCCATACAAAGGGCACTAAGCATAGAGTGTGAAAACTGAGTTTCCTTGAGAGCTGCTTGGAAGCCTGATGGTGTGTGAAGTTAGTGAGCCAAATGGAGTTGTTCTCCCACAAGAACCACTCGGCTGATCCTTCTTCAATATGCCCTTCACCAACATGCAGTGTTTCCTTGATTGAATTAGCTCTCACACCAATATTTGCGTCTAGAGCCTTTGCATTGAGGGCTATCTGAAAACGGCTGTGGCGCTGAAGTTGCCTGTGAATGTGGAGTTGGTGGCATGTGAAACCCGCATGTGGAGCATTCGTTTGTGTAGGATGCTCTACCAGGTTCATTCCTAGATAATGCACTCAAAGGGCACTAAGCATAGAGTGTGAAAACTGAGTTTCCTTGAGAGCTGCTTGGAAGCCTGATGGTGTGTGAAGTTAGTGAGCCAAATGGAGTTGTTCTCCCACAAGAACCACTCGGCTGATCCTTCTTCAATATGCCCTTCACCAACATGCAGTGTTTCCTTGATTGAATTAGCTCTCACACCAATATTTGCGTCTAGAGCCTTTGCATTGAGGGCTATCTGAAAACGGCTGTGGCGCTGAAGTTGCCTGTGAATGTGGAGTTGGTGGCATGTGAAACCCGCATGTGGAGCATTCGTTTGTGTGGGATGCTCTACCAGGTTCATTCCTAGATAATGCAATCAAAGGGCACTAAGCATAGAGTGTGAAAACTGAGTTTCCTTGAGAGCTGTTTGGAAGCCTGATGGTGTGTGAAGTTAGTGAGCCAAATGGAGTTGTTCTCCCACAAGAACCACTCGGCTGATCCTTCTTCAATATGCCCTTCACCAACATGCAGTGTTTCCTTGATTGAATTAGCTCTCACACCAATATTTGCGTCTAGAGCCTTTGCATTGAGGGCTTTCTGAAAACGGCTGTGGAGCTGAAGTTGCCTGTGAATGTGGAGTTGGTGGCATGTGAAACCCGCATGTGGAGCATTCGTTTGTGTGGGATGCTCTACCAGGTTCATTCCTAGATAATGCACTCAAAGGGCACTAAGCATAGAGTGTGAAAACTGAGTTTCCTTGAGAGCTGCTTGGAAGCCTGATGGTGTGTGAAGTTAGTGAGCCAAATGGAGTTGTTCTCCCACAAGAACCACTCGGCTGATCCTTCTTCAATATGCCCTTCACCAACATGCAGTGTTTCCTTGATTCAATTAGCTCTCACACCAATATTTGCGTCTAGAGCCTTTGCATTGAGGGCTATCTGAAAACGGCTGTGGCGCTGAAGTTGCCTGTGAATGTGGAGTTGGTGGCATGTGAAACCCGCATGTGGAGCATTCGTTTGTGTGGGATGCTCTACCAGGTTCATTTCAGTCCTAGCCATACAAAGGGCACTAAGCATAGAGTGTGAAAACTGAGTTTCCTTGAGAGCTGCTTGGAAGCCTGATGGTGTGTGAAGTTAGTGAGCCAAATGGAGTTGTTCTCCCACAAGAACCACTCGGCTGATCCTTCTTCAATATGCCCTTCACCAACATGCAGTGTTTCCTTGATTGAATTAGCTCTCACACCAATATTTGCGTCTAGAGCCTTTGCATTGAGGGCTATCTGAAAACGGCTGTGGCGCTGAAGTTGCCTGTGAATGTGGAGTTGGTGGCATGTGAAACCCGCATGTGGAGCATTCGTTTGTGTGGGATGCTCTACCAGGTTCATTTCAGTCCTAGCCATAAAAAGGGCACTAAGCATAGAGTGTGAAAACTGAGTTTCCTTGAGAGCTGCTTGAAAGCCTGATGGTGTGTGAAGTTAGTGAGCCAAATGGAGTTGTTATCCCACAAGAACCACTCGGCTGATCCTTCTTCAATATGCCCTTCACCAACATGCAGTGTTTCCTTGATTGAATTAGCTCTCACACCAATACTTGCGTCTAGAGCCTTTGCATTGAGGGCTATCTGAAAACGGCTGTGGCGCTGAAGTTGCCTGTGAATGTGGAGTTGGTGGCATGTGAAACCCGCATGTGGAGCATTCGTTTGTGTGGGATGCTCTACCAGGTTCATTCCTAGATAATGCACTCAAAGGGCACTAAGCATAGAGTGTGAAAACTGAGTTTCCTTGAGAGCTGCTTGGAAGCCTGATGGTGTGTGAAGTTAGTGAGCCAAATGGAGTTGTTCTCCCACAAGAACCACTCGGCTGATCCTTCTTCAATATACCCTTCACCAACATGCAGTGTTTCCTTGATTCAATTAGCTCTCACACCAATATTTGCGTCTAGAGCCTTTGCATTGAGGGCTATCTGAAAACGGCTGTGGCGCTGAAGTTGCCTGTGAATGTGGAGTTGGTGGCATGTGAAACCCGCATGTGGAGCATTCGTTTGTGTGGGATGCTCTACCAGGTTCATTTCAGTCCTAGCCATACAAAGGGCACTAAGCATAGAGTGTGAAAACTGAGTTTCCTTGAGAGCTGCTTGGAAGCCTGATGGTGTGTGAAGTTAGTGAGCCAAATGGAGTTGTTCTCCCACAAGAACCACTCGGCTGATCCTTCTTCAATATGCCCTTCACCAACATGCAGTGTTTCCTTGATTGAATTAGCTCTCACACCAATATTTGCGTCTAGAGCCTTTGCATTGAGGGCTATCTGAAAACGGCTGTGGCGCTGAAGTTGCCTGTGAATGTGGAGTTGGTGGCATGTGAAACCCGCATGTGGAGCATTCGTTTGTGTGGGATGCTCTACCAGGTTCATTTCAGTCCTAGCCATAAAAAGGGCACTAAGCATAGAGTGTGAAAACTGAGTTTCCTTGAGAGCTGCTTGAAAGCCTGATGGTGTGTGAAGTTAGTGAGCCAAATGGAGTTGTTATCCCACAAGAACCACTCGGCTGATCCTTCTTCAATATGCCCTTCACCAACATGCAGTGATTCCTTGATTGAATTAGCTCTCACACCAATATTTGCGTCTAGAGCCTTTGCATTGAGGGCTATCTGAAAACGGCTGTGCCGCTGAAGTTGCCTGTGAATGTGGAGTTGGTGGCATGTGAAACCCGCATGTGGAGCATTCGTTTGTGTGGGATGCTCTACCAGGTTCATTCCTAGATAATTCACACAAAGGGCAATAAGAATAGAGTGTGAAAACTGAGTTTCCTTGAGAGCTGCTTGGAAGCCTGATGGTGTGTGAAGTTAGTGAGCCAAATGGAGTTGTTCTCCCACAAGAACCACTCGGCTGATCCTTCTTCAATATGCCCTTCACCAACATGCAGTGTTTCCTTGATTGAATTAGCTCTCACACCAATATTTGCGTCTAGAGCCTTTGCATTGAGGGCTATCTGAAAACGGCTGTGGCGCTGAAGTTGCCTGTGAATGTGGAGTTGGTGGCATGTGAAACCCGCATGTGGAGCATTCGTTTATGTGGGATGCTGACCAAGCTTCATTTCAATCCTAGGCACAAAAAGGGCACTAAGCATAGAGTGTGAAAACTGAGTTTCCTTGAGAGCTGCTTGGAAGCCTGATGGTGTGTGAAGTTAGTGAGCCAAATGGAGTTGTTCTCCCACAAGAACCACTCGGCTGATCCTTCTTCAATATGCCCTTCACCAACATGCAGTGTTTCCTTGATTGAATTAGCTCTCACACCAATATTTGCGTCTAGAGCCTTTGCATTCAGGGCTATCTGAAAACGGCTGTGGCGCTGAAGTTGCCTGTGAATGTGGAGTTGGTGGCATGTGAAACCCGCATGTGGAGCATTCGTTTGTGTGGGATGCTCTCCAAGCTTCATTTCAGTCCTAGGCACTCAAAGGGCACTAAGCATAGAGTGTGAAAACTGAGTTTCCTTGAGAGCTGCTTGGAAGCCTGATGGTGTGTGACGTTAGTGAGCCAAATGGAGTTGTTCTCCCACAAGAACCACTCGGCTGATCCTTCTTCAATATGCCCTTCACCAACATGCAGTGTTTCCTTGATTGAATTAGCTCTCACACCAATATTTGCGTCTAGAGCCTTTGCATTGAGGGCTATCTGAAAACGGCTGTGGCGCTGAAGTTGCCTGTGAATGTGGAGTTGGTGGCATGTGAAACCCGCATGTGGAGCATTCGTTTGTGTGGGATGCTCTACCAGGTTCATTCCTAGATAATGCACTCAAAGGGCACTAAGCATAGAGTGTGAAAACTGAGTTTCCTTGAGAGCTGCTTGGAAGCCTGATGGTGTGTGAAGTTAGTGAGCCAAATGGAGTTGTTCTCCCACAAGAACCACTCGGCTGATCCTTCTTCAATATGCCCTTCACCAACATGCAGTGTTTCCTTGATTGAATTAGCTCTCACACCAATATTTGCGTCTAGAGCCTTTGCATTGAGGGCTATCTGAAAACGGCTGTGGCGCTGAAGTTGCCTGTGAATGTGGAGTTGGTGGCATGTGAAACCCGCATGTGGAGCATTCGTTTGTGTGGGATGCTCTACCAGATTCATTCCTAGATAATGCACTCAAAGGGCACTAAGCATAGAGTGTGAAAACTGAGTTTCCTTGAGAGCTGCTTGGAAGCCTGATGGTGTGTGAAGTTAGTGAGCCAAATGGAGTTGTTCTCCCACAAGAACCACTCGGCTGATCCTTCTTCAATATGCCCTTCACCAACATGCAGTGTTTCCTTGATTGAATTAGCTCTCACACCAATATTTGCGTCTAGAGCCTTTGCATTGAGGGCTATCTGAAAACAGCTGTGGCGCTGAAGTTGCCTGTGAATGTGGAGTTGGTGGCATGTGAAACCCGCATGTGGAGCATTCGTTTGTGTGGGATGCTCTACCAGGTTCATTTCAGTCCTAGCCATACAATGGACACTAAGCATAGAGTGTGAAAACTGAGTTTCCTTGAGAGCTGCTTGGAAGCCTGATGGTGTGTGAAGTTAGTGAGCCAAATGGAGTTGTTCTCCCACAAGAACCACTCGGCTGATCCTTCTTCAATATGCCCTTCACCAACATGCAGTGTTTCCTTGATTGAATTAGCTCTCACACCAATATTTGCGTCTAGAGCCTTTGCATTGAGGGCTATCTGAAAACGGCTGTGGCGCTGAAGTTGCCTGTGAATGTGGAGTTGGTGGCATGTGAAACCCGCATGTGGAGCATTCGTTTGTGTGGGATGCTCTACCAGGTTCATTTCAGTCCTAGCCATAAAAAGGGCACTAAGCATAGAGTGTGAAAACTGAGTTTCCTTGAGAGCTGCTTGAAAGCCTGATGGTGTGTGAAGTTAGTGAGCCAAATGGAGTTGTTCTCCCACAAGAACCACTCGGCTGATCCTTCTTCAATATGCCCTTCACCAACATGCAGTGATTCCTTGATTGAATTAGCTCTCACACCAATATTTGCGTCTAGAGCCTTTGCATTGAGGGCTATCTGAAAACGGCTGTGGCGCTGAAGTTGCCTGTGAATGTGGAGTTGGTGGCATGTGAAACCCGCATGTGGAGCATTCGTTTGTGTGGGATGCTCTACCAGGTTCATTCCTAGATAATTCACACAAAGGGCAATAAGAATACAGTGTGAAAACTGAGTTTCCTTGAGAGCTGCTTGGAAGCCTGATGGTGTGTGAAGTTAGTGAGCCAAATGGAGTTGTTCTCCCACAAGAACCACTCGGCTGATCCTTCTTCAATATGCCCTTCACCAACATGCAGTGTTTCCTTGATTGAATTAGCTCTCACACCAATATTTGCGTCTAGAGCCTTTGCATTGAGGGCTATCTGAAAACGGCTGTGGCGCTGAAGTTGCCTGTGAATGTGGAGTTGGTGGCATGTGAAACCCGCATGTGGAGCATTCGTTTGTGTGGGATGCTCTCCAAGCTTCCTTTCAGTCCTAGGCACTCAAAGGGCACTAAGCATAGAGTGTGAAAACTGAGTTTCCTTGAGAGCTGCTTGGAAGCCTGATGGTGTGTGAAGTTAGTGAGCCAAATTGAGTTGTTCTCCCACAAGAACCACTCGGCTGATCCTTCTTCAATATGCCCTTCACCAACATGTAGTGTTTCCTTGATTGAATTAGCTCTCACACCAATATTTGCGTCTAGAGCCTTTGCATTGAGGGCTATCTGAAAACGGCTGTGGCGCTGAAGTTGCCTGTGAATGTGGAGTTGGTGGCATGTGAAACCCGCATGTGGAGCATTCGTTTGTGTGGGATGCTGACCAAACTTCATTTCAGTCCTAGGCACTAAACGGCACTAAGCATAGAGTGTGAAAACTGAGTTTCCTTGAGAGCTGCTTGGAAGCCTGATGGTGTGTGAAGTTAGTGAGCCAAATGGAGTTGTTCTCCAACAAGAACCACTCGGCTGATCCTTCTTCAATATGCCCTTCACCAACATGCAGTGTTTCCTTGATTGAATTATCTCTCACACCAATATTTGCGTCTAGAGCCTTTGCATTGAGGGCTATCTGAAAACGGCTGTGGCGCTGAAGTTGCCTGTAAATGTGGAGTTGGTGGCATGTGAAACCCGCATGTGGAGCATTCGTTTGTGTGGGATGCTCTACCAGGTTCATTCCTAGATAATTCACTCAAAGGGCAATAAGAATAGAGTGTGAAAACTGAGTTTCCTTGAGAGCTGCTTGGAAGCCTGATGGTGTGTGACGTTAGTGAGCCAAATGGAGTTGTTCTCCCTCAAGAACCACTCGGCTGATCCTTCTTCAATATGCCCTTCACCAACATGCAGTGTTTCCTTGATTGAATTAGCTCTCACACCAATATTTGCGTCTAGAGCCTTTGCATTGAGGGCTATCTGAAAACGGCTGTGGCGCTGAAGTTGCCTGTGAATGTGGAGTTGGTGGCATGTGAAACCCGCATGTGGAGCATTCGTTTGTGTGGGATGCTCTACCAGGTTCATTTCAGTCTTAGCCATAGAAAGGGCACTAAGCATAGAGTGTGAAAACTGAGTTTCCTTGAGAGCTGCTTGGAAGCCTGATGGTGTGTGAAGTTAGTGAGCCAAATGGAGTTGTTCTCCCACAAGAACCACTCGGCTGATCCTTCTTCAATATGCCCTTCACCAACATGCAGTGTTTCCTTGATTGAATTAGCTCTCACACCAATATTTGCGTCTAGAGCCTTTGCATTGAGGGCTATCTGAAAACGGCTGTGGCGCTGAAGTTGCCTGTGAATGTGGAGTTGGTGGCATGTGAAACCCGCATGTGGAGCATTCGTTTGTGTGGGATGCTCTACCAGGTTCATTCCTAGATAATGCACTCAAAGGGCACTAAGCATAGAGTGTGAAAACTGAGTTTCCTTGAGAGCTGCTTGGAAGCCTGATGGTGTGTGACGTTAGTGAGCCAAATTGAGTTGTTCTCCCACAAGAACCACTCGGCTGATCCTTGTTCAATATGCCCTTCACCAACATGCAGTGTTTCCTTGATTGAATTAGCTCTCACACCAATATTTGCGTCTAGAGCCTTTGCATTGAGGGCTATCTGAAAACGGCTGTGGCGCTGAAGTTGCCTGTGAATGAGGAGTTGGTGGCATGTGAAACCCGCATGTGGAGCATTCGTTTATGTGGGATGCTGACCAAACTTCATTTCAGTCCTAGGCCCTCAAACGGCACTAAGCATAGAGTGTGAAAACTGAGTTTCCTTGAGAGCTGCTTGGAAGCCTGATGGTGTGTGAAGTTAGTGAGCCAAATGGAGTTGTTCTCCAACAAGAACCACTCGGCTGATCCTTCTTCAATATGCCCTTCACCAACATGCAGTGTTTCCTTGATTGAATTAGCTCTCACACCAATATTTGCGTCTAGAGCCTTTGCATTGAGGGCTATCTGAAAACGGCTGTGGCGCTGAAGTAGCCTGTGAATGAGGAGTTGGTGGCATGTGAAACCCGCATGTGGAGCATTCGTTTGTGTGGGATGCTGACCAAACATCATTTCAGTCCTAGGCACTCAAACGGCACTAAGCATAGAGTGTGAAAACTGAGTTTCCTTGAGAGCTGCTTGGAAGCCTGATGGTGTGTGAAGTTAGTGAGCCAAATGGAGTTGTTCTCCCACAAGAACCACTCGGCTGATCCTTCTTCAATATGCCCTTCACCAACATGCAGTGTTTCCTTGATTGAATTAGCTCTCACACCAATATTTGCGTCTAGAGCCTTTGCATTGAGGGCTATCTGAAAACGGCTGTGGCGCTGAAGTTGCCTGTGAATGTGGAGTTGGTGGCATGTGAAACCCGCATGTGGAGCATTCGTTTGTGTGGGATGCTCTACCAGGTTCATTTCAGTCCTAGCCATACAAAGGGCACTAAGCATAGAGTGTGAAAACTGAGTTTCCTTGAGAGCTGCTTGGAAGCCTGATGGTGTGTGAAGTTAGTGAGCCAAATGGAGTTGTTCTCCCACAAGAACCACTCGGCTGATCCTTCTTCAATATGCCCTTCACCAACATGCAGTGTTTCCTTGATTGAATTAGCTCTCACACCAATATTTGCGTCTAGAGCCTTTGCATTGAGGGCTATCTGAAAACGGCTGTGGCGCTGAAGTTGCCTGTGAATGTGAAGTTGGTGGCATGTGAAACCCGCATGTGGAGCATTCGTTTATGTGGGATGCTGACCAAGCTTCATTTCAATCCTAGGCACAAAAAGGGCACTAAGCATAGAGTGTGAAAACTGAGTTTCCTTGAGAGCTACTTGGAAGCCTGATGGTGTGTGACGTTAGTGAGCCAAATTGAGTTGTTCTCCCACAAGAACCACTCGGCTGATCCTTCTTCAATATGCCCTTCACCAACATGCAGTGTTTCCTTGATTGAATTAGCTCTCACACCAATATTTGCGTCTAGAGCCTTTGCATTGAGGGCTATCTGAAAACGGCTGTGGCGCTGAAGTTGCCTGTGAATGAGGAGTTGGTGGCATGTGAAACCCGCATGTGGAGCATTCGTTTGTGTGGGATGCTGACCAAACTTCCTTTCAGTCCTAGGCACTCAAAGGGCACTAAGCATAGAGTGTGAAAACTGAGTTTCCTTGAGAGCTGCTTGGAAGCCTGATGGTGTGTGAAGTTAGTGAGCCAAATGGAGTTGTTCTCCAACAAGAACCACTCGGCTGATCCTTCTTCAATATGCCCTTCACCAACATGCAGTGTTTCCTTGATTGAATTAGCTCTCACACCAATATTTGCGTCTAGAGCCTTTGCATTGAGGGCTATCTGAAAACGGCTGTGGCGCTGAAGTTGCCTGTAAATGTGGAGTTGGTGGCATGTGAAACCCGCATGTGGAGCATTCGTTTGTGTGGGATGCTCTACCAGGTTCATTCCTAGATAATTCACTCAAAGGGCAATATGAATAGAGTGTGAAAACTGAGTTTCCTTGAGAGCTGCTTGGAAGCCTGATGGTGTGTGAAGTTAGTGAGCCAAATGGAGTTGTTCTCCCACAAGAACCACTCGGCTGATCCTTCTTCAATATGCCCTTCACCAACATGCAGTGTTTCCTTGATTGAATTAGCTCTCACACCAATATTTGCGTCTAGAGCCTTTGCATTGAGGGCTATCTGAAAACGGCTGTGGCGCTGAAGTTGCCTGTGAATGAGGAGTTGGTGGCATGTGAAACCCGCATGTGGAGCATTCGTTTGTGTGGGATGCTCTACCAGGTTCATTCCTAGATAATGCACTCAAAGGGCACTAAGCATAGAGTGTGAAAACTGAGTTTCCTTGAGAGCTGCTTGGAAGCCTGATGGTGTGTGACGTTAGTGAGCCAAATTGAGTTGTTCTCCCACAAGAACCACTCGGCTGATCCTTCTTCAATATGCCCTTCACCAACATGTAGTGTTTCCTTGATTGAATTAGCTCTCACACCAATATTTGCGTCTAGAGCCTTTGCATTGAGGGCTATCTGAAAACGGCTGTGGCGCTGAAGTTGCCTGTGAATGAGGAGTTGGTGGCATGTGAAACCCGCATGTGGAGCATTCGTTTGTGTGGGATGCTGACCAAACTTCATTTCAGTCCTAGGCACTCAAACGGCACTAAGCATAGAGTGTGAAAACTGAGTTTCCTTGAGAGCTGCTTGGAAGCCTGATGGTGTGTGAAGTTAGTGAGCCAAATGGAGTTGTTCTCCCACAAGAACCACTCGGCTGATCCTTCTTCAATATGCCCTTCACCAACATGCAGTGTTTCCTTGATTGAATTAGCTCTCACACCAATATTTGCGTCTAGAGCCTTTGCATTGAGGGCTATCTGAAAACGGCTGTGGCGCTGAAGTTGCCTGTGAATGTGGAGTTGGTGGCATGTGAAACCCGCATGTGGAGCATTCATTTGTGTGGGATGCTCTACCAGGTTCATTTCCGTCCTAGCCATACAAATGGCACTAAGCATAGAGTGTGAAAACTGAGTTTCCTTGAGAGCTGCTTGGAAGCCTGATGGTGTGTGAAGTTAGTGAGCCAAATGGAGTTGTTCTCCCACAAGAACCACTCGGCTGATCCTTCTTCAATATGCCCTTCACCAACATGCAGTGTTTCCTTGATTGAATTAGCTCTCACACCAATATTTGCGTCTAGAGCCTTTGCATTGAGGGCTATCTGAAAACGGCTGTGGCGCTGAAGTAGCCTGTGAATGAGGAGTTGGTGGCATGTGAAACCCGCATGTGGAGCATTCGTTTGTGTGGGATGCTGACCAAACATCATTTCAGTCCAAGGCACTCAAACGGCACTAAGCATAGAGTGTGAAAACTGAGTTTCCTTGAGAGCTGCTTGGAAGCCTGATGGTGTGTGAAGTTAGTGAGCCAAATGGAGTTGTTCTCCCACAAGAACCACTCGGCTGATCCTTCTTCAATATGCCCTTCACCAACATGCAGTGTTTCCTTGATTGAATTAGCTCTCACACCAATATTTGCGTCTAGAGCCTTTGCATTGAGGGCTATCTGAAAACGGCTGTGGCGCTGAAGTTGCCTGTGAATGTGGAGTTGGTGGCATGTGAAACCCGCATGTGGAGCATTCGTTTGTGTGGGATGCTCTACCAGGTTCATTTCTGTCCTAGCCATACAAAGGGCACTAAGCATAGAGTGTGAAAACTGAGTTTCCTTGAGAGCTGCTTGGAAGCCTGATGGTGTGTGAAGTTAGTGAGCCAAATGGAGTTGTTCTCCCACAAGAACCACTCGGCTGATCCTTCTTCAATATGCCCTTCACCAACATGCAGTGTTTCCTTGATTGAATTAGCTCTCACACCAATATTTGCGTCTAGAGCCTTTGCATTGAGGGCTATCTGAAAACGGCTGTGGCGCTGAAGTTGCCTGTGAATGTGGAGTTGGTGGCATGTGAAACCCGCATGTGGAGCATTCGTTTGTGTGGGATGCTGACCAAGCTTCATTTCAGTCCTAGGCACACAAAGACCACTAAGCATAGATTGTGAAAACTGAGTTTCCTTGAGAGCTGCTTGGAAGCCTGATGGTGTGTGAAGTTAGTGAGCCAAATGGAGTTGTTCTCCCACAAGAACCACTCGGCTGATTCTTCTTCAATATGCCCTTCACCAACATGCAGTGTTTCCTTGATTGAATTAGCTCTCACACCAATATTTGCGTCTAGAGCCTTTGCATTGAGGGCTATCTGAAAACGGCTGTGGCGCTGAAGTTGCCTGTGAATGTGGAGTTGGTGGCATGTGAAACCCGCATGTGGAGCATTCGTTTGTGTGGGATGCTCTACCAGGTTCATTCCTAGATAATTCACTCAAAGGGCAATAAGCATAGAGTGTGAAAACTGAGTTTCCTTGAGAGCTGCTTGGAAGCCTGATGGTGTGTGAAGTTAGTGAGCCAAATGGAGTTGTTCTCCCACAAGAACCACTCGGCTGATCCTTCTTCAATATGCCCTTCACCAACATGCAGTGTTTCCTTGATTGAATTAGCTCTCACACCAATATTTGCGTCTAGAGCCTTTGCATTGAGGGCTATCTGAAAACGGCTGTGGCGCTGAAGTTGCCTGTGAATGTGGAGTTGGTGGCATGTGAAACCCGCATGTGGAGCATTCGTTTGTGTGGGATGCTCTACCAGGTTCATTTCAGTCTTAGCCATAGAAAGGGCACTAAGCATAGATTGTGAAAACTGAGTTTCCTTGAGAGCTGCTTGGAAGCCTGACGGTGTGTGAAGTTAGTGAGCCAAATGGAGTTGTTCTCCCACAAGAACCACTCGGCTGATCCTTCTTCAATATGCCCTTCACCAACATGCAGTGTTTCCTTGATTGAATTAGCTCTCACACCAATATTTGCGTCTAGAGCCTTTGCATTGAGGGCTATCTGAAAACGGCTGTGGCGCTGAAGTTGCCTGTGAATGTGGAGTTGGTGGCATGTGAAACCCGCATGTGGAGCATTCGTTTGTGTGGGATGCTCTCCAAGCTTCATTTCAGTCCTAGGCACTCAAAGGGCACTAAGCATAGAGTGTGAAAACTGAGTTTCCTTGAGAGCTGCTTCGAAGCCTGATGGTGTGTGAAGTTAGTGAGCCAAATGGAGTTGTACTCCCACAAGAACCACTCGGCTGATCCTTCTTCAATATGCCCTTCACCAACATGCAGTGTTTCCTTGATTGAATTAGCTCTCACACCAATATTTGCGTCTAGAGCCTTTGCATTGAGGGCTATCTGAAAACGGCTGTGGCGCTGAAGTTGCCTGTGAATGTGGAGTTGGTGGCATGTGAAACCCGCATGTGGAGCATTCGTTTGTGTGGGATGCTGACCAAGCTTCATTTCAGTCCTAGGCACTCAAAGGGCACTAAGCATAGAGTGTGAAAACTGAGTTTCCTTGAGAGCTGCTTGGAAGCCTGATGGCGTGTGAAGTTAGTGAGCCAAATGGAGTTGTTCTCCAACAAGAACCACTCGACTGATCCTTCTTCAATATGCCCTTCACCAACATGCAGTGTTTCCTTGATTGAATTAGCTCTCACACCAATATTTGCGTCTAGAGCCTTTGCATTGAAGGCTATCTGAAAACGGCTGTGGCGCTGAAGTTGCCTGTGAATGAGGAGTTGGTGGCATGTGAAACCCGCATGTGGAGCATTCGTTTGTGTGGGATGCTGACCAAACTTCATTTCAGTCCTAGGCACTCAAACGGCACTAAGCATAGAGTGTGAAAACTGAGTTTCCTTAAGAGCTGCTTGGAAGCCTGATGGTGTGTGAAGTTAGTGAGCCAAATGGAGTTGTTCTCCCACAAGAACCACTCGGCTGATCCTTCTTCAATATGCCCTTCAACAACATGCAGTGTTTCCTTGATTGAATTAGCTCTCACACCAATATTTGCGTCTAGAGCCTTTGCATTGAGGGCTATCTGAAAACGGCTGTGGCGCTGAAGTTGCCTGTGAATGTGGAGTTGGTGGCATGTGAAACCCGCATGTGGAGCATTCGTTTGTGTGGGATGCTCTACCAGGTTCATTTCAGTCCTAGGCACTCAAACGGCACTAAGCATAGAGTGTGAAAACTGAGTTTCCTTGAGAGCTGCTTGGAAGCCTGATGGTGTGTGAAGTTAGTGAGCCAAATGGAGTTGTTCTCCCACAAGAATCACTCGGCTGATCCTTCTTCAATATGCCCTTCACCAACATGCAGTGTTTCCTTGATTGAATTAGCTCTCACACCAATATTTGCGTCTAGAGCCTTTGCATTGAGGGCTATCTGAAAACGGCTGTGGCGCTGAAGTTGTCTTTGAATGTGGAGTTGGTGGCATGTGAAACCCGCATGTGGAGCATTCGTTTGTGTGGGATGCTGACCAAGCTTCATTTCAGTCCTAGGCACACAAAGAGCACTAAGCATAGAGTGTGAAAACTGAGTTTCCTTGAGAGCTGCTTGGAAGCCTGATGGTGTGTGAAGTTAGTGAGCCAAATGGAGTTGTTCTCCCACAAGAACCACTCGGCTGATCCTTCTTCAATATGCCCTTCACCAACATGCAGTGTTTCCTTGATTGAATTAGCTCTCACACCAATATTTGCGTCTAGAGCCTTTGCATTGAGGGCTATCTGAAAACGGCTGTGGCGCTGAAGTTGCCTGTGAATGTGGAGTTGGTGGCATGTGAAACCCGCATGTGGAGCATTCGTTTGTGTGGGATGCTCTACCAGGTTCATTCCTAGATAATGCACTCAAAGGGCACTAAGCATAGAGTGTGAAAACTGAGTTTCCTTGAGAGCTGCTTGGAAGCCTGATGGTGTGTGAAGTTAGTGAGCCAAATGGAGTTGTTCTCCCACAAGAACCACTCGGCTGATCCTTCTTCAATATGCCCTTCACCAACATGCAGTGTTTCCTTGATTGAATTAGCTCTCACACCAATATTTGCGTCTAGAGCCTTTGCATTGAGGGCTATCTGAAAACGGCTGTGGCGCTGAAGTTGCCTGTGAATGTGGAGTTGGTGGCATGTGAAACCCGCATGTGCAGCATTCTTTGTGTGGGATGCTGACCAAGCTTCATTTCAGTCCTAGGCCCTCAAACGGCACTAAGCATAGAGTGTGAAAACTGAGTTTCCTTGAGAGCTGCTTGGAAGCCTGATGGTGTGTGAAGTTAGTGAGCCAAATGGAGTTGTTCTCCCACAAGAACCACTCGGCTGATCCTTCTTCAATATGCCCTTCACCAACATGCAGTGTTTCCTTGATTGAATTAGCTCTCACACCAATATTTGCGTCTAGAGCCTTTGCATTGAGGGCTATCTGAAAACGGCTGTGGCGCTGAAGTTGCCTGTGAATGTGGAGTTGGTGGCATGTGAAACCCGCATGTGGAGCATTCGTTTGTGTGGGATGCTCTACCAGGTTCATTTCAGTGCTAGCCATACAAAGGGCACTAAGCATAGAGTGTGAAAACTGAGTTTCCTTGAGAGCTGCTTGGAAGCCTGATGGTGTGTGAAGTTAGTGAGCCAAATGGAGTTGTTCTCCCACAAGAACCACTCGGCTGATCCTTCTTCAATATGCCCTTCACCAACATGCAATGTTTCCTTGATTGAATAAGCTCTCACACCAATATTTGCGTCTAGAGCCTTTGCATTGAGGGCTATCTGAAAACTGCTGTGGCGCTGAAGTTGCCTGTGAATGTGGAGTTGGTGGCATGTGAAACCTGCATGTGGAGCATTCGTTTGTGTGGAATGCTCTACCAGGTTCATTCCTAGATAATGCACTCAAAGGGCACTAAGCATAGAGTGTGAAAACTGAGTTTCCTTGAGAGCTGCTTGGAAGCCTGATGGTGTGTGAAGTTAGTGAGCCAAATGGAGTTGTTCTCCCACAAGAACCACTCGGCTGATCCTTCTTCAATATGCCCTTCACCAACATGCAGTGTTTCCTTGATTGAATTAGCTCTCACACCAATATTTGCGTCTAGAGCCTTTGCATTGAGGGCTATCTGAAAACGGCTGTGGCGCTGAAGTTGCCTGTGAATGTGGAGTTGGTGGCATGTGAAACCCGCATGTGGAGCATTCGTTTGTGTGGAATGCTCTACCAGGTTCATTCCTAGATAATGCACTCAAAGGGCACTAAGCATAGAGTGTGAAAACTGAGTTTCCTTGAGAGCTGCTTGGAAGCCTGATGGTGTGTGAAGTTAGTGAGCCAAATGGAGTTGTTCTCCCACAAGAACCACTCGGCTGATCCTTCTTCAATATGCCCTTCACCAACATGCAGTGTTTCCTTGATTGAATTAGCTCTCACACCAATATTTGCGTCTAGAGCCTTTGCATTGAGGGCTATCTGAAAACGGCTGTGGCGCTGAAGTTGCCTGTGAATGTGGAGTTGGTGGCATGTGAAACCCGCATGTGGAGCATTCGTTTGTGTGGGATGCTCTACCAGGTTCATTCCTAGATAATGCACTCAAAGGGCACTAAGCATAGAGTGTGAAAACTGAGTTTCCTTGAGAGCTGCTTAGAAGCCTGATGGTGTGTGAAGTTAGTGAGCCAAATGGAGTTGTTCTCCCACAAGAACCACTCGGCTGATCCTTCTTCAATATGCCCTTCACCAACATGCAGTGTTTCCTTGATTGAATTAGCTCTCACACCAATATTTGCGTCTAGAGCCTTTGCATTGAGGGCTATCTGAAAACGGCTGTGGCGCTGAAGTTGCCTGTGAATGTGGAGTTGGTGGCATGTGAAACCCGCATGTGGAGCATTCGTTTGTGTGGGATGCTCTACCAGGTTCATTTCAGTCCTAGCCATACAAAGGGCACTAAGCATAGAGTGTGAAAACTGAGTTTCCTTGAGAGCTGCTTGGAAGCCTGATGGTGTGTGAAGTTAGTGAGCCAAATGGAGTTGTTCTCCCACAAGAACCACTCGGCTGATCCTTCTTCAATATGCCCTTCACCAACATGCAGTGTTTCCTTGACTGAATTAGCTCTCACACAAATATTTGCGTCTAGAGCCTTTGCATTGAGGGCTATCTGAAAACGGCTGTGGCGCTGAAGTTGCCTGTGAATGTGGAGTTGGTGGCATGTGAAACCCGCATGTGGAGCATTCGTTTGTGTGGGATGCTCTACCAGGTTCATTTCAGTCCTAGCCATAAAAAGGGCACTAAGCATAGAGTGTGAAAACTGAGTTTCCTTGAGATCTGCTTGAAAGCCTGATGGTGTGTGAAGTTAGTGAGCCAAATGGAGTTGTTCTCCCACAAGAACCACTCGGCTGATCCTTCTTCAATATGCCCTTCACCAACATGCAGTGATTCCTTGATTGAATTAGCTCTCACACCAATATTTGCGTCTAGAGCCTTTGCATTGAGGGCTATCTGAAAACGGCTGTGGCGCTGAAGTTGCCTGTGAATGTGGAGTTGGTGGCATGTGAAACCCGCATGTGGAGCATTCGTTTGTGTGGGATGCTCTACCAGGTTCATTTCAGTCCTAGCCATACAAAGGGCACTAAGCATAGAGTGTGAAAACTGAGTTTCCTTGAGAGCTGCTTGGAAGCCTGATGGTGTGTGACGTTAGTGAGCCAAATGGAGTTGTTCTCCCACAAGAACCACTCGGCTGATCCTTCTTCAATATGCCCTTCACCAACATGCAGTGTTTCCTTGATTGAATTAGCTCTCACACCAATATTTGCGTCTAGAGCCTTTGCATTGAGGGCTATCTGAAAACGGCTATGGCGCTGAAGTTGCCTGTGAATGTGGAGTTGGTGGCATGTGAAACCCGCATGTGGAGCATTCGTTTGTGTGGGATGCTCTACCAGGTTCATTCCTAGATAATGCACTCAAAGGGCACTAAGCATAGAGTGTGAAAACTGAGTTTCCTTGAGAGCTGCTTGGAAGCCTGATGGTGTGTGAAGTTAGTGAGCCAAATGGAGTTGTTCTCCCACAAGAACCACTCGGCTGATCCTTCTTCAATATGCCCTTCACCAACATGCAGTGTTTCCTTGATTGAATTAGCTCTCACACCAATATTTGCGTCTAGAGCCTTTGCATTGAGGGCTATCTGAAAACGGCTGTGGCGCTGAAGTTGCCTGTGAATGTGGAGTTGGTGGCATGTGAAACCCGCATGTGGAGCATTCGTTTGTGTGGGATGCTCTACCAGGTTCATTTCAGTCCTAGCCATACAAAGGGCACTAAGCATAGAGTGTGAAAACTGAGTTTCCTTGAGAGCTGCTTGGAAGCCTGATGGTGTGTGAAGTTAGTGAGCCAAATGGAGTTGTTCTCCCACAAGAACCACTCGGCTGATCCTTCTTCAATATGCCCTTCACCAACATGCAGTGATTCCTTGATTGAATTAGCTCTCACACCAATATTTGCGTCTAGAGCCTTTGCATTGAGGGCTATCTGAAAACGGCTGTGGCGCTGAAGTTGCCTGTGAATGTGGAGTTGGTGGCATGTGAAACCCGCATGTGGAGCATTCGTTTGTGTGGGATGCTCTACCAGGTTCATTCCTAGATAATTCACACAAAGGGCAATAAGAATACAGTGTGAAAACTGAGTTTCCTTGAGAGCTGCTTGGAAGCCTGATGGTGTGTGAAGTTAGTGAGCCAAATGGAGTTGTTCTCCCACAAGAACCACTCGGCTGATCCTTCTTCAATATGCCCTTCACCAACATGCAGTGTTTCCTTGATTGAATTAGCTCTCACACCAATATTTGCGTCTAGAGCCTTTGCATTGAGGGCTATCTGAAAACGGCTGTGGCGCTGAAGTTGCCTGTGAATGTGGAGTTGGTGGCATGTGAAACCCGCATGTGGAGCATTCGTTTGTGTGGGATGCTCTACCAGGTTCATTCCTAGATAATGCACTCAAAGGGCACTAAGCATAGAGTGTGAAAACTGAGTTTCCTTGAGAGCTGCTTAGAAGCCTGATGGTGTGTGAAGTTAGTGAGCCAAATGGAGTTGTTCTCCCACAAGAACCACTCGGCTGATCCTTCTTCAATATGCCCTTCACCAACATGCAGTGTTTCCTTGATTGAATTAGCTCTCACACCAATATTTGCGTCTAGAGCCTTTGCATTGAGGGCTATCTAAAAACGGCTGTGGCGCTGAAGTTGCCTGTGAATGTGGAGTTGGTGGCATGTGAAACCCGCATGTGGAGCATTCGTTTGTGTGGGATGCTCTACCAGGTTCATTCCTAGATAATGCACTCAAAGGGCACTAAGCATAGAGTGTGAAAACTGAGTTTCCTTGAGAGCTGCTTGGAAGCCTGATGGTGTGTGAAGTTAGTGAGCCAAATGGAGTTGTTCTCCCACAAGAACCACTCGGCTGATCCTTCTTCAATATGCCCTTCACAAACATGCATTGTTTCCTTGATTGAATTAGCTCTCACACCAATATTTGCGTCTTGAGCCTTTGCATTGAGGGCTATCTGAAAACGGCTGTGGCGCTGAAGTTGCCTGTGAATGTGGAGTTGGTGGCATGTGAAACCCGCATGTGGAGCATTCGTTTGTGTGGAATGCTCTACCAGGTTCATTTCAGTCCTAGCCATACAAAGGGCACTAAGCATAGAGCGTGAAAACTGAGTTTCCTTGAGAGCTGCTTGGAAGCCTGATGGTGTGTGAAGTTAGTGAGCCAAATGGAGTTGTTCTCCCACAAGAACCACTCGGCTGATCCTTCTTCAATATGCCCTTCACCAACTTGCAGTGTTTCCTTGATTGAATTAGCTCTCACACCAATATTTGCGTCTAGAGCCTTTGCATTGAGGGCTATCTGAAAACGGCTGTGGCGCTGAAGTTGCCTGTGAATGTGGAGTTGGTGGCATGTGAAACCCGCATGTGGAGCATTCGTTTGTGTGGGATGCTCTACCAGGTTCATTCCTAGATAATGCACTCAAAGGGCTCTAAGCATAGAGTGTGAAAACTGAGTTTCCTTGAGAGCTGCTTGGAAGCCTGATGGTGTGTGAAGTTAGTGAGCCAAATGGAGTTGTTCTCCCACAAGAACCACTCGGCTGATCCTTCTTCAATATGCCCTTCACCAACTTGCAGTGTTTCCTTGATTGAATTAGCTCTCACACCAATATTTGCGTCTAGAGCCTTTGCATTGAGGGCTATCTGAAAACGGCTGTGGCGCTGAAGTTGCCTGTGAATGTGGAGTTGGTGGCATGTGAAACCCGCATGTGGAGCATTCGTTTGTGTGGGATGCTCTACCAGGTTCATTCCTA
>NW_026698878.1:0-50714 GCF_030435755.1 Ochotona princeps | reverse complement strand
TGATGCTCTACCAGGTTCATTTCAGTCCTAGCCATACAAGGGGCACTAAGCATAGAGTGTGAAAACTGAGTTTCCTTGAGAGCTGCTTGCAAGCCTGATGGTGTGTGAAGTTACTGAGCCAAATGGAGTGTTCTCCACAAGAACCACTCGGCTGATCCTTCTTCAATATGCCCTTCACCAACATGCAGTGTTTCCTTGATTGAATTAGCTCTCACACCATATTTGCGTCTAGAGCCTTTGCATTGAGGGCTATCTGAAAACGGCTGTGGCGCTGAAGTTGCCTGTGAATGTGGAGTTGGTGGCATGTGAAACCCGCATGTGGAGCATTCGTTTGTGTGGGATGCTCTACCAGGTTCATTCCTAGATAATGCACTCAAAGGGCACTAAGCATAGAGTGTGAAAATTGAGTTTCTTTGAGAGCTGCTTGGAAGCCTGATGGTGGTGAAGTTAGTGAGCCAAATGGAGTTGTTCTCCCACAAGAACCACTCGGCTGATCCTTCTTCAATATGCCCTTCACCAACATGCAGTGTTTCCTTGATTGAATTAGCTCTCACACCAATATTTGCATCTAGAGCCTTTGCATTGAGGGTTATCTGAAAACGGCTGTGGTGCTGAAGTTGCCTGTGAATGTGGAGTTGGTGGCATGTGAAACCCGCATGTGGAGCATCTTTTGTGTGGGATGCTCTACCAGGTTCATTTCAGTCCTAGGCATACAAAGGGCACTAAGCATAGAGTGTGAAAACTGAGTTTCCTTGAGAGCTGCTTGGAAGCCTGATGGTGTGTGAAGTTAGTGAGCCAAATGGAGTTGTTCTCCCACAAGAACCACTCAGCTGATCCTTCTCAATATGCCCTTCACCAACATGCAGTGTTTCCTTGATTGAATTAGCTCTCACCCCAATATTTGCGTCTGGAGCCTTTGCATTGAGGGCTATCTGAAAACGGCTGTGGCGCTGAAGTTGCCTGTGAATGTGGAGTTGGTGGCATGTGAAACCC
Source organism: Ochotona princeps (assembly GCF_030435755.1). Lineage (NCBI taxonomy): Eukaryota > Metazoa > Chordata > Mammalia > Lagomorpha > Ochotonidae > Ochotona > Ochotona princeps. The sequence continues at coordinate 49,721 of NW_026698878.1, read as the reverse complement.
GCATGTGGAGCATTCGTTTGTGTGGGATGCTCTACCAAGCTTCATTCAGTCCTAGGCACACAAAGAGCACTAAACATAGAGTGTGAAAACTGAGTTTCCTTGAGAGCTGCTTGGAAGCCTGATGGTGTGTGTAGTGAGCCAAATGGAGTTGTTCTCCCACAAGAACCACTCGACTGATCCTTCTTCAATATGCCCTTCACCAACATGCAGTGTTTCCTTGATTGAATTAGCTCTCACACCAATATTTGCGTCTAGAGCCTTTGCATTGAGGCTATCTGAAACGGCTGTGGCGCTGAAGTTGCCTGTGAATGTGGAGTTGGTGGCATGTGAAACCCGCATGTGGAGCATTCGTTTGTGTGGGATGCTCTACCAGGTTCATTTCAGTCCTAGACATACAAGGTGCACTAAGCATAGAGTGTGAAAACTGAGTTTCCTTGAGAGCTGCTTGGAAGCCTGATGGTGTGTGAAGTTAGTGAGCCAAATGGAGTTGTTCTCCCACAAGAACCACTCGGCTGATCCTTCTTCAATATGCCCTTCACCAACATGCAGTGTTTCCTTGATTGAATTAGCTCTCACACCAATATTTGCGTCTAGAGCCTTTGCATTGAGGGCTATCTGAAAACGGCTGTGGCGCTGAAGTTGCCTGTGAATGTGGAGTTGGTGGCATGTGAAACCCGCATGTGGAGCATTCGTTTGTGTGGGATGCTCTACCAGGTTCACTCCTAGATAATGCATTCAAAGGGCACTAAACATACAATGTGAAAACTGAGTTTCCTTGAGAGCTGCTTGGAAGCCTGATGGTGTGTGAAGTTAGTGAGCCAAATGGAGTTGTTCTCCCACAAGAACCACTCGGCTGATCCTTCTTCAATATGCCCTTCACCAACATGCAGTGTTTCCTTGATTGAATTAGCTCTCACACCAATATTTGCGTCTAGAGCCTTTGCATTGAGGGCTATCTGAAAACGGCTGTGGCGCTGAAGTTGCCTGTGAATGTGGAGTTGGTGGCATGTGAAACCCGCATGTGGAGCATTCGTTTGTGTGGGATGCTCTACCAGGTTCATTCCTAGATAATTCATTCAATGGGCACTAAACATAGAGTGTGAAAACTGAGTTTCCTTGAGAGCTGCTTGGAAGCCTGATGGTGTGTGAAGTTAGTGAGCCAAATGGAGTTGTTCTCCCACAAGAACCACTCGGCTGATCCTTCTTCAATATGCCCTTCACCAACATGCAGTGTTTCCTTGATTGAATTAGCTCTCACACCAATATTTGCGTCTAGAGCCTTTGCATTGAGGGCTATCTGAAAATGGCTGTGGCGCTGAAGTTGCCTGTGAATGTGGAGTTGGTGGCATGTGAAACCCGCATGTGGAGCATTCGTTTGTGTGGGATGCTGACCAAGCTTCATTTCAGTCCTAGGCACACAAAGAGCACTAAACATAGAGTGTGAAAACTGAGTTTCCTTGAGAGCTGCTTGGAAGCCTGATGGTGTGTGTAGTGAGCCAAATGGAGTTGTTCTCCCACAAGAACCACTCGACTGATCCTTCTTCAATATGCCCTTCACCAACATGCAGTGTTTCCTTGATTGAATTAGCTCTCACACCAATATTTGCGTCTAGAGCCTTTGCATTGAGGGCTATCTGAAAACGGCTGTGGCGCTGAAGTTGCCTGTGAATGTGGAGTTGGTGGCATGTGAAACCCGCATGTGGAGCATTCGTTTGTGTGGGATGCTCTACCAGGTTCATTTCAGTCCTAGACATACAAGGGGCACTAAGCATAGAGTGTGAAAACTGAGTTTCCTTGAGAGCTGCTTGGAAGCCTGATGGTGTGTGAAGTTAGTGAGCCAAATGGAGTTGTTCTCCCACAAGAACCACTCGGCTGATCCTTCTTCAATATGCCCTTCACCAACATGCAGTGTTTCCTTGATTGAATTAGCTCTCACACCAATATTTGCGTCTAGAGCCTTTGCATTGAGGGCTATCTGAAAACGGCTGTGGCGCTGAAGTTGCCTGTGAGTGTGGAGTTGGTGGCATGTGAAACCAGCATGTGGAGCATTCGTTTGTGTGGGATGCTCTACCAGGTTCATTCCTAGATAATGCACTCAAAGGGCACTAAGCATAGAGTGTGAAAACTGAGTTTCCTTGAGAGCTGCTTGGAAGCCTGATGGTGTGTGAAGTTAGTGAGCCAAATGGAGTTGTTCTCCCACAAGAACCACTCGGCTGATCCTTCTTCAATATGCCCTTCACCAACATGCAGTGTTTCCTTGATTGAATTAGCTCTCACACCAATATTTGCGTCTAGAGCCTTTGCATTGAGGGCTATCTGAAAACGGCTGTGGCGCTGAAGTTGCCTGTGAATGTGGAGTTGGTGGCATGTGAAACCCGCATGTGGAGCATTCGTTTGTGTGGGATGCTGACCAAGCTTCATTTCAGTCCTGGGCACACAAAGAGCACTAAGCATAGAGTGTGAAAACTGAGTTTCCTTGAGAGCTGCTTGCAAGACTGATGGTGTGTGAAGTTAGTGAGCCAAATGGAGTTGTTCTCCCACAAGAACCACTCGGCTGATCCTTCTTCAATATGCCCTTCACCAACATGCAGTGTTTCCTTGATTGAATTAGCTCTCACACCAATATTTGCGTCTAGAGCCTTTGCATTGAGGGCTATCTGAAAACGGCTGTGGCGCTGAAGTTGCCTGTGAATGTGGAGTTGGTGGCATGTGAAACCCGCATGTGGAGCATTCGTTTGTGTGGGATGCTGACCAAGCTTCATTTCAGTCCTAGGCACACAAAGAGCACTAAGCATAGAGTGTGAAAATTGAGTTTCCTTGAGAGCTGCTTGGAAGCCTGATGGTGTTTGTAGTGAGCCAAATGGAGTTGTTCTCCCACAAGAACCACTCGGCTCATCCTTCTTCAATATGCCCTTCACCAACATGCAGTGTTTCCTTGATTGAATTAGCTCTCACACCAATATTTGCGTCTAGAGCCTTTGCATTGAGGGCTATCTGAAAACGGCTGTGGCGCTGAAGTTGCCTGTGAATGTGGAGTTGGTGGCATGTGAAACCCGCATGTGGAGCATTCGTTTGTGTGGGATGCTCTACCAGGTTCATTTCAGTCCTAGCCATACAAGGAGCACTAAGCATAGAGTGTGAAAACTGAGTTTCCTTGAGAGCTGCTTGCAAGCCTGATGGTGTGTGAAGTTAGTGAGCCAAATGGAGTTGTTCTCCCACAAGAACCACTCGGCTGATCCTTCTTCAATATGCCCTTCACCAACATGCAGTGTTTCCTTGATTGAATTAGCTCTCACACCAATATTTGCGTCTAGAGCCTTTGCATTGAGGGCTATCTGAAAACGGCTGTGGCGCTGAAGTTGCCTGTGAATGTGGAGTTGGTGGCATGTGAAACCCGCATGTGGAGCATTCGTTTGTGTGGGATGCTCTACCAGGTTCACTCCTAGATAATGCATTCAAAGGGCACTAAACATAGAATGTGAAAACTGAGTTTCCTTGAGAGCTGCTTGGAAGCCTGATGGTGTGTGAAGTTAGTGAGCCAAATGGAGTTGTTCTCCCACAAGAACCACTCAGCTGATCCTTCTTCAATATGCCCTTCACCAACATGCAGTGTTTCCTTGATTGAATTAGCTCTCACACCAATATTTGCGTCTAGAGCCTTTGCATTGAGGGCTATCTGAAAACGGCTGTGGCGCTGAAGTTGCCTGTGAATGTGGAGTTGGTGGCATGTGAAACCCGCATGTGGAGCATTCGTTTGTGTGGGATGCTCTACCAGGTTCATTCCTAGATAGTGCATTCAAAGGGCACTAAGCATAGAGTGTGAAAACTGAGTTTCCTTGAGAGCTGCTTGGAAGCCTGATGGTGTGTGAAGTTAGTGAGCCAAATGGAGTTGTTCTCCCACAAGAACCACTCAGCTGATCCTTCTTCAATATGCCCTTCACCAACATGCAGTGTTTCCTTGATTGAATTAGCTCTCACACCAATATTTGCGTCTGGAGCCTTTGCATTGAGGGCTATCTGAAAACGGCTGTGGTGCTGAAGTTGCCTGTGAATGTGGAGTTGGTGGCATGTGAAACCCGCATGTGGAGCATTCGTTTGTGTGGGATGCTCTACCAGGTTCATTCCTAGATAATGCACTCAAAGGGCACTAAGCATAGAGTGTGAAAACTGAGTTTCCTTGAGAGCTGCTTGGAAGCCTGATGGTGTGTGAAGTTAGTGAGTCAAATGGAGTTGTTCTCCCACAAGTACCACTCGGCTCATCCTTCTTCAATATGCCCTTCACCAACATGCAGTGTTTCCTTGATTGAATTAGCTCTCACACCAATATTTGCGTCTAGAGCCTTTGCATTGAGGGCTATCTGAAAACGGCTGTGGCGCTGAAGTTGCCTGTGAATGTGGAGTTGGTGGCATGTGAAACCCGCATGTGGAGCATTCGTTTGTGTGGGATGCTCTACCAGGTTTATTTCAGTCCTAGCCATACAAGGGGCACTAAGCATAGAGTGTGAAAACTGAGTTTCCTTGAGAGTTGCTTGCAAGACTGATGGTGTGTGAAGTTACTGAGCCAAATGGAGTTGTTCTCCCACAAGAAGCACTCGGCTGATCCTTCTTCAATATGCCCTTCACCAACATGCAGTGTTTCCTTGATTGAATTAGCTCTCACACCAATATTTGCGTCTAGAGCCTTTGCATTGAGGGCTATCTGAAAACGGCTGTGGCGCTGAAGTTGCCTGTGAATGTGGAGTTGGTGGCATGTGAAACCCGCATGTGGAGCATTCGTTTGTGTGGGATGCTCTACCAGGTTCATTCCTAGATAATGCACTCAAAGGGCACTAAGCATAGAGTGTGAAAATTGAGTTTCTTTGAGAGCTGCTTGGAAGCCTGATGGTGTGTGAAGTTAGTGAGCCAAATGGAGTTGTTCTCCCACAAGAACCACTCGGCTGATCCTTCTTCAATATGCCCTTCACCAACATGCAGTGTTTCCTTGATTGAATTAGCTCTCACACCAATATTTGCATCTAGAGCCTTTGCATTGAGGGTTATCTGAAAACGGCTGTGGTGCTGAAGTTGCCTGTGAATGTGGAGTTGGTGGCATGTGAAACCCGCATGTGGAGCATCTTTTGTGTGGGATGCTCTACCAGGTTCATTTCAGTCCTAGGCATACAAAGGGCACTAAGCATAGAGTGTGAAAACTGAGTTTCCTTGAGAGCTGCTTGGAAGCCTGATGGTGTGTGAAGTTAGTGAGCCAAATGGAGTTGTTCTCCCACAAGAACCACTCAGCTGATCCTTCTTCAATATGCCCTTCACCAACATGCAGTGTTTCCTTGATTGAATTAGCTCTCACCCCAATATTTGCGTCTGGAGCCTTTGCATTGAGGGCTATCTGAAAACGGCTGTGGCGCTGAAGTTGCCTGTGAATGTGGAGTTGGTGGCATGTGAAACCCGCATGTGGAGCATTCGTTTGTGTGGGATGCTGACCAAGCTTCATTTCAGTCCTAGGCACACAAAGAGCACTAAACATAGAGTGTGAAAACTGAGTTTCCTTGAGAGCTGCTTGGAAGCCTGATGGTGTGTGTAGTGAGCCAAATGGAGTTGTTCTCCCACAAGAACCACTCGACTGATCCTTCTTCAATATGCCCTTCACCAACATGCAGTGTTTCCTTGATTGAATTAGCTCTCACACCAATATTTGCGTCTAGAGCCTTTGCATTGAGGGCTATCTGAAAACGGCTGTGGCGCTGAAGTTGCCTGTGAATGTGGAGTTGGTGGCATGTGAAACCCGCATGTGGAGCATTCGTTTGTGTGGGATGCTCTACCAGGTTCATTTCAGTCCTAGACATACAAGGTGCACTAAGCATAGAGTGTGAAAACTGAGTTTCCTTGAGAGCTGCTTGGAAGCCTGATGGTGTGTGAAGTTAGTGAGCCAAATGGAGTTGTTCTCCCACAAGAACCACTCGGCTGATCCTTCTTCAATATGCCCTTCACCAACATGCAGTGTTTCCTTGATTGAATTAGCTCTCACACCAATATTTGCGTCTAGAGCCTTTGCATTGAGGGCTATCTGAAAACGGCTGTGGCGCTGAAGTTGCCTGTGAATGTGGAGTTGGTGGCATGTGAAACCCGCATGTGGAGCATTCGTTTGTGTGGGATGCTCTACCAGGTTCACTCCTAGATAATGCATTCAAAGGGCACTAAACATACAATGTGAAAACTGAGTTTCCTTGAGAGCTGCTTGGAAGCCTGATGGTGTGTGAAGTTAGTGAGCCAAATGGAGTTGTTCTCCCACAAGAACCACTCGGCTGATCCTTCTTCAATATGCCCTTCACCAACATGCAGTGTTGCCTTGATTGAATTAGCTCTCACACCAATATTTGCGTCTAGAGCCTTTGCATTGAGGGCTATCTGAAAACGGCTGTGGCGCTGAAGTTGCCTGTGAATGTGGAGTTGGTGGCATGTGAAACCCGCATGTGGAGCATTCGTTTGTGTGGGATGCTGACCAAGCTTCATTTCAGTCCTAGACACACAAAGAGCACTAAACATAGAGTGTGAAAACTGAGTTTCCTTGAGAGCTGCTTGGAAGCCTGATGGTGTGTGAAGTTAGTGAGCCAAATGGAGTTGTTCTCCCACAAGAACCACTTGGCTGATCCTTCTTCAATATGCCCTTCACCAACATGCAGTGTTTCCTTGATTGAATTAGCTCTCACACCATTATTTGCGTCTAGAGCCTTTGCATTGAGGGCTATCTGTAAACGGCTGTGGCGCTGAAGTTGCCTGTGAATGTGGAGTTGGTGGCATGTGAAACCCGCATGTGGAGCATTCGTTTGTGTGGGATACTCTACCAGGTTCATTCCTAGATAATGCACTCAAAGGGCACTAAGCATAGAGTGTGAAAACTGAGTTTCCTTGAGAGCTGCTTGGAAGCCTGATGGTGTGTGAAGTTAGTGAGCCAAATGGAGTTGTTCTCCCACAAGAACCACTCGGCTGATCCTTCTTCAATATGCCCTTCACCAACATGCAGTGTTTCCTTGATTGAATTAGCTCTCACACCAATATTTGCGTCTGGAGCCTTTGCATTGAGGGCTATCTGAAAACGGCTGTGGCGCTGAAGTTGCCTGTGAATGTGGAGTTGGTGGCATGTGAAACCCGCATGTGGAGCATTCGTTTGTGTGGGATGCTCTACCAGGTTCATTCCTAGATAATGCACTCAAAGGGCACTAAGCATAGAGTGTGAAAACTGAGTTTCCTTGAGAGCTGCTTGGAAGCCTGATGGTGTGTGAAGTTAGTGAGCCAAATGGAGTTGTTCTCCCACAAGAACCACTCGGCTGATCCTTCTTCAATATGCCCTTCACCAACATGCAGTGTTTCCTTGATTGAATTAGCTCTCACACCAATATTTGCGTCTAGAGCCTTTGCATTGAGGGCTATCTGAAAACGGCTGTGGCGCTGAAGTTGCCTGTGAATGTGGAGTTGGTGGCATGTGAAACCCGCATGTGGAGCATTCGTTTGTGTGGGATGCTCTACCAGGTTCATTCCTAGATAATTCATTCAATGGGCACTAAACATAGAGTGTGAAAACTGAGTTTCCTTGAGAGCTGCTTGGAAGCCTGATGGTGTGTGAAGTTAGTGAGCCAAATGGAGTTGTTCTCCCACAAGAACCACTCGGCTGATCCTTCTTCAATATGCCCTTCACCAACATGCAGTGTTTCCTTGATTGAATTAGCTCTCACACCAATATTTGCGTCTAGAGCCTTTGCATTGAGGGCTATCTGAAAATGGCTGTGGCGCTGAAGTTGCCTGTGAATGTGGAGTTGGTGGCATTGAAACCCGCATGTGGAGCATTCGTTTGTGTGGGATGCTGACCAAGCTTCATTTCAGTCCTAGGCACACAAAGAGCACTAAACATAGAGTGTGAAAACTGAGTTTCCTTGAGAGCTGCTTGGAAGCCTGATGGTGTGTGTAGTGAGCCAAATGGAGTTGTTCTCCCACAAGAACCACTCGACTGATCCTTCTTCAATATGCCCTTCACCAACATGCAGTGTTTCCTTGATTGAATTAGCTCTCACACCAATATTTGCGTCTAGAGCCTTTGCATTGAGGGCTATCTGAAAACGGCTGTGGCGCTGAAGTTGCCTGTGAATGTGGAGTTGGTGGCATGTGAAACCCGCATGTGGAGCATTCGTTTGTGTGGGATGCTCTACCAGGTTCATTTCAGTCCTAGACATACAAGGGGCACTAAGCATAGAGTGTGAAAACTGAGTTTCCTTGAGAGCTGCTTGGAAGCCTGATGGTGTGTGAAGTTAGTGAGCCAAATGGAGTTGTTCTCCCACAAGAACCACTCGGCTGATCCTTCTTCAATATGCCCTTCACCAACATGCAGTGTTTCCTTGATTGAATTAGCTCTCACACCAATATTTGCGTCTAGAGCCTTTGCATTGAGGGCTATCTGAAAACGGCTGTGGCGCTGAAGTTGCCTGTGAGTGTGGAGTTGGTGGCATGTGAAACCCGCATGTGGAGCATTCGTTTGTGTGGGATGCTCTACCAGGTTCATTCCTAGATAATGCACTCAAAGGGCACTAAGCATAGAGTGTGAAAACTGAGTTTCCTTGAGAGCTGCTTGGAAGCCTGATGGTGTGTGAAGTTAGTGAGCCAAATGGAGTTGTTCTCCCACAAGAACCACTCGGCTGATCCTTCTTCAATATGCCCTTCACCAACATGCAGTGTTTCCTTGATTGAATTAGCTCTCACACCAATATTTGCCTCTAGAGCCTTTGCATTGAGGGCTATCTGAAAACGGCTGTGGCGCTGAAGTTGCCTGTGAATGTGGAGTTGGTGGCATGTGAAACCCGCATGTGGAGCATTCGTTTGTGTGGGATGCTCTACCAGGTTCACTCCTAGATAATGCATTCAAAGGGCACTAAACATAGAATGTGAAAACTGAGTTTCCTTGAGAGCTGCTTGGAAGCCTGATGGTGTGTGAAGTTAGTGAGCCAAATGGAGTTGTTCTCCCACAAGAACCACTCAGCTGATCCTTCTTCAATATGCCCTTCACCAACATGCAGTGTTTCCTTGATTGAATTAGCTCTCACACCAATATTTGCGTCTAGAGCCTTTGCATTGAGGGCTATCTGAAAACGGCTGTGGCGCTGAAGTTGCCTGTGAATGTGGAGTTGGTGGCATGTGAAACCCGCATGTGGAGCATTCGTTTGTGTGGGATGCTCTACCAGGTTCATTCCTAGATAGTGCATTCAAAGGGCACTAAGCATAGAGTGTGAAAACTGAGTTTCCTTGAGAGCTGCTTGGAAGCCTGATGGTGTGTGAAGTTAGTGAGCCAAATGGAGTTGTTCTCCCACAAGAACCACTCAGCTGATCCTTCTTCAATATGCCCTTCACCAACATGCAGTGTTTCCTTGATTGAATTAGCTCTCACACCAATATTTGCGTCTGGAGCCTTTGCATTGAGGGCTATCTGAAAACGGCTGTGGTGCTGAAGTTGCCTGTGAATGTGGAGTTGGTGGCATGTGAAACCCGCATGTGGAGCATTCGTTTGTGTGGGATGCTCTACCAGGTTCATTCCTAGATAATGCACTCAAAGGGCACTAAGCATAGAGTGTGAAAACTGAGTTTCCTTGAGAGCTGCTTGGAAGCCTGATGGTGTGTGAAGTTAGTGAGCCAAATGGAGTTGTTCTCCCACAAGAACCACTCGGCTGATCCTTCTTCAATATGCCCTTCACCAACATGCAGTGTTTCCTTGATTGAATTAGCTCTCACACCAATATTTGCGTCTAGAGCCTTTGCATTGAGGGCTATCTGAAAACGGCTGTGGCGCTGAAGTTGCCTGTGAGTGTGGAGTTGGTGGCATGTGAAACCCGCATGTGGAGCATTCGTTTGTGTGGGATGCTCTACCAGGTTCATTCCTAGATAATGCACTCAAAGGGCACTAAGCATAGAGTGTGAAAACTGAGTTTCCTTGAGAGCTGCTTGGAAGCCTGATGGTGTGTGAAGTTAGTGAGCCAAATGGAGTTGTTCTCCCACAAGAACCACTCGGCTGATCCTTCTTCAATATGCCCTTCACCAACATGCAGTGTTTCCTTGATTGAATTAGCTCTCACACCAATATTTGCGTCTAGAGCCTTTGCATTGAGGGCTATCTGAAAACGGCTGTGGCGCTGAAGTTGCCTGTGAATGTGGAGTTGGTGGCATGTGAAACCCGCATGTGGAGCATTCGTTTGTGTGGGATGCTCTACCAGGTTCACTCCTAGATAATGCATTCAAAGGGCACTAAACATAGAATGTGAAAACTGAGTTTCCTTGAGAGCTGCTTGGAAGCCTGATGGTGTGTGAAGTTAGTGAGCCAAATGGAGTTGTTCTCCCACAAGAACCACTCAGCTGATCCTTCTTCAATATGCCCTTCACCAACATGCAGTGTTTCCTTGATTGAATTAGCTCTCACACCAATATTTGCGTCTAGAGCCTTTGCATTGAGGGCTATCTGAAAACGGCTGTGGCGCTGAAGTTGCCTGTGAATGTGGAGTTGGTGGCATGTGAAACCCGCATGTGGAGCATTCGTTTGTGTGGGATGCTCTACCAGGTTCATTCCTAGATAGTGCATTCAAAGGGCACTAAGCATAGAGTGTGAAAACTGAGTTTCCTTGAGAGCTGCTTGGAAGCCTGATGGTGTGTGAAGTTAGTGAGCCAAATGGAGTTGTTCTCCCACAAGAACCACTCAGCTGATCCTTCTTCAATATGCCCTTCACCAACATGCAGTGTTTCCTTGATTGAATTAGCTCTCACACCAATATTTGCGTCTGGAGCCTTTGCATTGAGGGCTATCTGAAAACGGCTGTGGTGCTGAAGTTGCCTGTGAATGTGGAGTTGGTGGCATGTGAAACCCGCATGTGGAGCATTCGTTTGTGTGGGATGCTCTACCAGGTTCATTCCTAGATAATGCACTCAAAGGGCACTAAGCATAGAGTGTGAAAACTGAGTTTCCTTGAGAGCTGCTTGGAAGCCTGATGGTGTGTGAAGTTAGTGAGCCAAATGGAGTTGTTCTCCCACAAGAACCACTCGGCTGATCCTTCTTCAATATGCCCTTCACCAACATGCAGTGTTTCCTTGATTGAATTAGCTCTCACACCAATATTTGCGTCTAGAGCCTTTGCATTGAGGGTTATCTGAAAACGGCTGTGGTGCTGAAGTTGCCTGAGAATGTGGAGTTGGTGGCATGTGAAACCCGCATGTGGAGCATCTTTTGTGTGGGATGCTCTACCAGGTTCATTTCAGTCCTAGGCACTCAAAGGGCACTAAGCATAGAGTGTGAAAACTGAGTTTCCTTGAGAGCTGCTTGGAAGCCTGATGGTGTGTGAAGTTAGTGAGCCAAATGGAGTTGTTCTCCCACAAGAACCACTCAGCTGATCCTTCTTCAATATGCCCTTCACCAACATGCAGTGTTTCCTTGATTGAATTAGCTCTCACACCAATATTTGCGTCTGGAGCCTTTGCATTGAGGGCTATCTGAAAACGGCTGTGGCGCTGAAGTTGCCTGTGAATGTGGAGTTGGTGGCATGTGAAACCCGCATGTGGAGCATTCGTTTGTGTGGGATGCTGACCAAGCTTCATTTCAGTCCTAGGCACACAAAGAGCACTAAACATAGAGTGTGAAAACTGAGTTTCCTTGAGAGCTGCTTGGAAGCCTGATGGTGTGTGTAGTGAGCCAAATGGAGTTGTTCTCCCACAAGAACCACTCGACTGATCCTTCTTCAATATGCCCTTCACCAACATGCAGTGTTTCCTTGATTGAATTAGCTCTCACACCAATATTTGCGTCTAGAGCCTTTGCATTGAGGGCTATCTGAAAACGGCTGTGGCGCTGAAGTTGCCTGTGAATGTGGAGTTGGTGGCATGTGAAACCCGCATGTGGAGCATTCGTTTGTGTGGGATGCTCTACCAGGTTCATTTCAGTCCTAGACATACAAGGTGCACTAAGCATAGAGTGTGAAAACTGAGTTTCCTTGAGAGCTGCTTGGAAGCCTGATGGTGTGTGAAGTTAGTGAGCCAAATGGAGTTGTTCTCCCACAAGAACCACTCGGCTGATCCTTCTTCAATATGCCCTTCACCAACATGCAGTGTTTCCTTGATTGAATTAGCTCTCACACCAATATTTGCGTCTAGAGCCTTTGCATTGAGGGCTATCTGAAAACGGCTGTGGCGCTGAAGTTGCCTGTGAATGTGGAGTTGGTGGCATGTGAAACCCGCATGTGGAGCATTCGTTTGTGTGGGATGCTCTACCAGGTTCACTCCTAGATAATGCATTCAAAGGGCACTAAACATACAATGTGAAAACTGAGTTTCCTTGAGAGCTGCTTGGAAGCCTGATGGTGTGTGAAGTTAGTGAGCCAAATGGAGTTGTTCTCCCACAAGAACCACTCGGCTGATCCTTCTTCAATATGCCCTTCACCAACATGCAGTGTTTCCTTGATTGAATTAGCTCTCACACCAATATTTGCATCTAGAGCCTTTGCATTGAGGGCTATCTGAAAACGGCTGTGGCGCTGAAGTTGCCTGTGAATGTGGAGTTGGTGGCATGTGAAACCCGCATGTGGAGCATTCGTTTGTGTGGGATGCTGACCAAGCTTCATTTCAGTCCTGGGCACACAAAGAGCACTAAGCATAGAGTGTGAAAACTGAGTTTCCTTGAGAGCTGCTTGCAAGCCTGATGGTGTGTGAAGTTAGTGAGCCAAATGGAGTTGTTCTCCCACAAGAACCACTCGGCTGATCCTTCTTCAATATGCCCTTCACCAACATGCAGTGTTTCCTTGATTGAATTAGCTCTCACACCAATATTTGCGTCTAGAGCCTTTGCATTGAGGGCTATCTGAAAACGGCTGTGGCGCTGAAGTTGCCTGTGAATGTGGAGTTGGTGGCATGTGAAACCCGCATGTGGAGCATTCGTTTGTGTGGGATGCTGACCAAGCTTCATTTCAGTCCTAGACACACAAAGAGCACTAAACATAGAGTGTGAAAACTGAGTTTCCTTGAGAGCTGCTTGGAAGCCTGATGGTGTGTGAAGTTAGTGAGCCAAATGGAGTTGTTCTCCCACAAGAACCACTTGGCTGATCCTTCTTCAATATGCCCTTCACCAACATGCAGTGTTTCCTTGATTGAATTAGCTCTCACACCAATATTTGCGTCTAGAGCCTTTGCATTGAGGGCTATCTGTAAACGGCTGTGGCGCTGAAGTTGCCTGTGAATGTGGAGTTGGTGGCATGTGAAACCCGCATGTGGAGCATTCGTTTGTGTGGGATACTCTACCAGGTTCATTCCTAGATAATGCACTCAAAGGGCACTAAGCATAGAGTGTGAAAACTGAGTTTCCTTGAGAGCTGCTTGGAAGCCTGATGGTGTGTGAAGTTAGTGAGCCAAATGGAGTTGTTCTCCCACAAGAACCACTCGGCTGATCCTTCTTCAATATGCCCTTCACCAACATGCAGTGTTTCCTTGATTGAATTAGCTCTCACACCAATATTTGCGTCTGGAGCCTTTGCATTGAGGGCTATCTGAAAACGGCTGTGGCGCTGAAGTTGCCTGTGAATGTGGAGTTGGTGGCATGTGAAACCCGCATGTGGAGCATTCGTTTGTGTGGGATGCTCTACCAGGTTCATTCCTAGATAATGCACTCAAAGGGCACTAAGCATAGAGTGTGAAAACTGAGTTTCCTTGAGAGCTGCTTGGAAGCCTGATGGTGTGTGAAGTTAGTGAGCCAAATGGAGTTGTTCTCCCACAAGAACCACTCGGCTGATCCTTCTTCAATATGCCCTTCACCAACATGCAGTGTTTCCTTGATTGAATTAGCTCTCACACCAATATTTGCGTCTAGAGCCTTTGCATTGAGGGCTATCTGAAAACGGCTGTGGCGCTGAAGTTGCCTGTGAATGTGGAGTTGGTGGCATGTGAAACCCGCATGTGGAGCATTCGTTTGTGTGGGATGCTCTACCAGGTTCATTCCTAGATAATTCATTCAATGGGCACTAAACATAGAGTGTGAAAACTGAGTTTCCTTGAGAGCTGCTTGGAAGCCTGATGGTGTGTGAAGTTAGTGAGCCAAATGGAGTTGTTCTCCCACAAGAACCACTCGGCTGATCCTTCTTCAATATGCCCTTCACCAACATGCAGTGTTTCCTTGATTGAATTAGCTCTCACACCAATATTTGCGTCTAGAGCCTTTGCATTGAGGGCTATCTGAAAATGGCTGTGGCGCTGAAGTTGCCTGTGAATGTGGAGTTGGTGGCATTGAAACCCGCATGTGGAGCATTCGTTTGTGTGGGATGCTGACCAAGCTTCATTTCAGTCCTAGGCACACAAAGAGCACTAAACATAGAGTGTGAAAACTGAGTTTCCTTGAGAGCTGCTTGGAAGCCTGATGGTGTGTGTAGTGAGCCAAATGGAGTTGTTCTCCCACAAGAACCACTCGACTGATCCTTCTTCAATATGCCCTTCACCAACATGCAGTGTTTCCTTGATTGAATTAGCTCTCACACCAATATTTGCGTCTAGAGCCTTTGCATTGAGGGCTATCTGAAAACGGCTGTGGCGCTGAAGTTGCCTGTGAATGTGGAGTTGGTGGCATGTGAAACCCGCATGTGGAGCATTCGTTTGTGTGGGATGCTCTACCAGGTTCATTTCAGTCCTAGACATACAAGGGGCACTAAGCATAGAGTGTGAAAACTGAGTTTCCTTGAGAGCTGCTTGGAAGCCTGATGGTGTGTGAAGTTAGTGAGCCAAATGGAGTTGTTCTCCCACAAGAACCACTCGGCTGATCCTTCTTCAATATGCCCTTCACCAACATGCAGTGTTTCCTTGATTGAATTAGCTCTCACACCAATATTTGCGTCTAGAGCCTTTGCATTGAGGGCTATCTGAAAACGGCTGTGGCGCTGAAGTTGCCTGTGAGTGTGGAGTTGGTGGCATGTGAAACCCGCATGTGGAGCATTCGTTTGTGTGGGATGCTCTACCAGGTTCATTCCTAGATAATGCACTCAAAGGGCACTAAGCATAGAGTGTGAAAACTGAGTTTCCTTGAGAGCTGCTTGGAAGCCTGATGGTGTGTGAAGTTAGTGAGCCAAATGGAGTTGTTCTCCCACAAGAACCACTCGGCTGATCCTTCTTCAATATGCCCTTCACCAACATGCAGTGTTTCCTTGATTGAATTAGCTCTCACACCAATATTTGCGTCTAGAGCCTTTGCATTGAGGGCTATCTGAAAACGGCTGTGGCGCTGAAGTTGCCTGTGAATGTGGAGTTGGTGGCATGTGAAACCCGCATGTGGAGCATTCGTTTGTGTGGGATGCTGACCAAGCTTCATTTCAGTCCTGGGCACACAAAGAGCACTAAGCATAGAGTGTGAAAACTGAGTTTCCTTGAGAGCTGCTTGCAAGCCTGATGGTGTGTGAAGTTAGTGAGCCAAATGGAGTTGTTCTCCCACAAGAACCACTCGGCTGATCCTTCTTCAATATGCCCTTCACCAACATGCAGTGTTTCCTTGATTGAATTAGCTCTCACACCAATATTTGCTTCTAGAGCCTTTGCATTGAGGGCTATCTGAAAACGGCTGTGGCGCTGAAGTTGCCTGTGAATGTGGAGTTGGTGGCATGTGAAACCCGCATGTGGAGCATTCGTTTGTGTGGGATGCTGACCAAGCTTCATTTCAGTCCTAGGCACACAAAGAGCACTAAGCATAGAGTGTGAAAATTGAGTTTCCTTGAGAGCTGCTTGGAAGCCTGATGGTGTTTGTAGTGAGCCAAATGGAGTTGTTCTCCCACAAGAACCACTCGGCTCATCCTTCTTCAATATGCCCTTCACCAACATGCAGTGTTTCCTTGATTGAATTAGCTCTCACACCAATATTTGCGTCTAGAGCCTTTGCATTGAGGGCTATCTGAAAACGGCTGTGGCGCTGAAGTTGCCTGTGAATGTGGAGTTGGTGGCATGTGAAACCCGCATGTGGAGCATTCGTTTGTGTGGGATGCTCTACCAGGTTCATTTCAGTCCTAGCCATACAAGGAGCACTAAGCATAGAGTGTGAAAACTGAGTTTCCTTGAGAGCTGCTTGGAAGCCTGATGGTGTGTGAAGTTAGTGAGCCAAATGGAGTTGTTCTCCCACAAGAACCACTCGGCTGATCCTTCTTCAATATGCCCTTCACCAACATGCAGTGTTTCCTTGATTGAATTAGCTCTCACACCAATATTTGCGTCTAGAGCCTTTGCATTGAGGGCTATCTGAAAACGGCTGTGGCGCTGAAGTTGCCTGTGAATGTGGAGTTGGTGGCATGTGAAACCCGCATGTGGAGCATTCGTTTGTGTGGGATGCTCTACCAGGTTCACTCCTAGATAATGCATTCAAAGGGCACTAAACATACAATGTGAAAACTGAGTTTCCTTGAGAGCTGCTTGGAAGCCTGATGGTGTGTGAAGTTAGTGAGCCAAATGGAGTTGTTCTCCCACAAGAACCACTCAGCTGATCCTTCTTCAATATGCCCTTCACCAACATGCAGTGTTTCCTTGATTGAATTAGCTCTCACACCAATATTTGCGTCTAGAGCCTTTGCATTGAGGGCTATCTGAAAACGGCTGTGGCGCTGAAGTTGCCTGTGAATGTGGAGTTGGTGGCATGTGAAACCCGCATGTGGAGCATTCGTTTGTGTGGGATGCTCTACCAGGTTCATTCCTAGATAGTGCATTCAAAGGGCACTAAGCATAGAGTGTGAAAACTGAGTTTCCTTGAGAGCTGCTTGGAAGCCTGATGGTGTGTGAAGTTAGTGAGCCAAATGGAGTTGTTCTCCCACAAGAACCACTCAGCTGATCCTTCTTCAATATGCCCTTCACCAACATGCAGTGTTTCCTTGATTGAATTAGCTCTCACACCAATATTTGCGTCTGGAGCCTTTGCATTGAGGGCTATCTGAAAACGGCTGTGGTGCTGAAGTTGCCTGTGAATGTGGAGTTGGTGGCATGTGAAACCCGCATGTGGAGCATTCGTTTGTGTGGGATGCTCTACCAGGTTCATTCCTAGATAATGCACTCAAAGGGCACTAAGCATAGAGTGTGAAAACTGAGTTTCCTTGAGAGCTGCTTGGAAGCCTGATGGTGTGTGAAGTTAGTGAGTCAAATGGAGTTGTTCTCCCACAAGTACCACTCGGCTAATCCTTCTTCAATATGCCCTTCACCAACATGCAGTGTTTCCTTGATTGAATTAGCTCTCACACCAATATTTGCGTCTAGAGCCTTTGCATTGAGGGCTATCTGAAAACGGCTGTGGCGCTGAAGTTGCCTGTGAATGTGGAGTTGGTGGCATGTGAAACCCGCATGTGGAGCATTCGTTTGTGTGGGATGCTCTACCAGGTTCATTTCAGTCCTAGCCATACAAGGGGCACTAAGCATAGAGTGTGAAAACTGAGTTTCCTTGAGAGCTGCTTGGAAGCCTGATGGTGTGTGAAGTTACTGAGCCAAATGGAGTTGTTCTCCCACAAGAAGCACTCGGCTGATCCTTCTTCAATATGCCCTTCACCAACATGCAGTGTTTCCTTGATTGAATTAGCTCTCACACCAATATTTGCGTCTAGAGCCTTTGCATTGAGGGCTATCTGAAAACGGCTGTGGCGCTGAAGTTGCCTGTGAATGTGGAGTTGGTGGCATGTGAAACCCGCATGTGGAGCATTCGTTTGTGTGGGATGCTCTACCAGGTTCATTCCTAGATAATGCACTCAAAGGGCACTAAGCATAGAGTGTGAAAATTGAGTTTCTTTGAGAGCTGCTTGGAAGCCTGATGGTGTGTGAAGTTAGTGAGCCAAATGGAGTTGTTCTCCCACAAGAACCACTCGGCTGATCCTTCTTCAATATGCCCTTCACCAACATGCAGTGTTTCCTTGATTGAATTAGCTCTCACACCAATATTTGCATCTAGAGCCTTTGCATTGAGGGTTATCTGAAAACGGCTGTGGTGCTGAAGTTGCCTGTGAATGTGGAGTTGGTGGCATGTGAAACCCGCATGTGGAGCATCTTTTGTGTGGGATGCTCTACCAGGTTCATTTCAGTCCTAGGCATACAAAGGGCACTAAGCATAGAGTGTGAAAACTGAGTTTCCTTGAGAGCTGCTTGGAAGCCTGATGGTGTGTGAAGTTAGTGAGCCAAATGGAGTTGTTCTCCCACAAGAACCACTCAGCTGATCCTTCTTCAATATGCCCTTCACCAACATGCAGTGTTTCCTTGATTGAATTAGCTCTCACACCAATATTTGCGTCTGGAGCCTTTGCATTGAGGGCTATCTGAAAACGGCTGTGGCGCTGAAGTTGCCTGTGAATGTGGAGTTGGTGGCATGTGAAACCCGCATGTGGAGCATTCGTTTGTGTGGGATGCTGACCAAGCTTCATTTCAGTCCTAGGCACACAAAGAGCACTAAGCATAGAGTGTGAAAACTGAGTTTCCTTGAGAGCTGCTTGGAAGCCTGATGGTGTGTGTAGTGAGCCAAATGGAGTTGTTCTCCCACAAGAACCACTCGACTGATCCTTCTTCAATATGCCCTTCACCAACATGCAGTGTTTCCTTGATTGAATTAGCTCTCACACCAATATTTGCGTCTAGAGCCTTTGCATTGAGGGCTATCTGAAAACGGCTGTGGCGCTGAAGTTGCCTGTGAATGTGGAGTTGGTGGCATGTGAAACCCGCATGTGGAGCATTCGTTTGTGTGGGATGCTCTACCAGGTTCATTTCAGTCCTAGACATACAAGGTGCACTAAGCATAGAGTGTGAAAACTGAGTTTCCTTGAGAGCTGCTTGGAAGCCTGATGGTGTGTGAAGTTAGTGAGCCAAATGGAGTTGTTCTCCCACAAGAACCACTCGGCTGATCCTTCTTCAATATGCCCTTCACCAACATGCAGTGTTTCCTTGATTGAATTAGCTCTCACACCAATATTTGCGTCTAGAGCCTTTGCATTGAGGGCTATCTGAAAACGGCTGTGGCGCTGAAGTTGCCTGTGAATGTGGAGTTGGTGGCATGTGAAACCCGCATGTGGAGCATTCGTTTGTGTGGGATGCTCTACCAGGTTCACTCCTAGATAATGCATTCAAAGGGCACTAAACATACAATGTGAAAACTGAGTTTCCTTGAGAGCTGCTTGGAAGCCTGATGGTGTGTGAAGTTAGTGAGCCAAATGGAGTTGTTCTCCCACAAGAACCACTCGGCTGATCCTTCTTCAATATGCCCTTCACCAACATGCAGTGTTTCCTTGATTGAATTAGCTCTCACACCAATATTTGCGTCTAGAGCCTTTGCATTGAGGGCTATCTGAAAACGGCTGTGGCGCTGAAGTTGCCTGTGAATGTGGAGTTGGTGGCATGTGAAACCCGCATGTGGAGCATTCGTTTGTGTGGGATGCTCTACCAGGTTCATTCCTAGATAATGCACTCAAAGGGCACTAAACATAGAGTGTGAAAACTGAGTTTCCTTGAGAGCTGCTTGGAAGCCTGATGGTGTGTGAAGTTAGTGAGCCAAATGGAGTTGTTCTCCCACAAGAACCACTCGGCTGATCCTTCTTCAATATGCCCTTCACCAACATGCAGTGTTTCCTTGATTGAATTAGCTCTCACACCAATATTTGCATCTAGAGCCTTTGCATTGAGGGCTATCTGAAAACGGCTGTGGCGCTGAAGTTGCCTGTGAATGTGGAGTTGGTGGCATGTGAAACCCGCATGTGGAGCATTCGTTTGTGTGGGATGCTGACCAAGCTTCATTTCAGTCCTGGGCACACAAAGAGCACTAAGCATAGAGTGTGAAAACTGAGTTTCCTTGAGAGCTGCTTGCAAGCCTGATGGTGTGTGAAGTTAGTGAGCCAAATGGAGTTGTTCTCCCACAAGAACCACTCGGCTGATCCTTCTTCAATATGCCCTTCACCAACATGCAGTGTTTCCTTGATTGAATTAGCTCTCACACCAATATTTGCGTCTAGAGCCTTTGCATTGAGGGCTATCTGAAAACGGCTGTGGCGCTGAAGTTGCCTGTGAATGTGGAGTTGGTGGCATGTGAAACCCGCATGTGGAGCATTCGTTTTTGTGGGATGCTCTACCAGGTTCATTTCAGTCCTAGACATACAAGGGGCACTAAGCATAGAGTGTGAAAACTGAGTTTCCTTGAGAGCTGCTTGGAAGCCTGATGGTGTTTGTAGTGAGCCAAATGGAGTTGTTCTCCCACAAGAACCACTCGGCTCATCCTTCTTCAATATGCCCTTCACCAACATGCAGTGTTTCCTCGATTGAATTAGCTCTCACACCAATATTTGCGTCTAGAGCCTTTGTATTGAGGGCTATCTGAAAACGGCTGTGGCGCTGAAGTTGCCTGTGAATGTGGAGTTGGTGGCATGTGAAACCCGCATGTGGAGCATTCGTTTGTGTGGGATGCTCTACCAGGTTCATTTCAGTCCTAGCCATACAAGGAGCACTAAGCATAGAGTGTGAAAACTGAGTTTCCTTGAGAGCTGCTTGCAAGCCTGATGGTGTGTGAAGTTAGTGAGCCAAATGGAGTTGTTCTCCCACAAGAACCACTCGGCTGATCCTTCTTCAATATGCCCTTCACCAACATGCAGTGTTTCCTTGATTGAATTAGCTCTCACACCAATATTTGCGTCTAGAGCCTTTGCATTGAGGGCTATCTGAAAACGGCTGTGGCGCTGAAGTTGCCTGTGAATGTGGAGTTGGTGGCATGTGAAACCCGCATGTGGAGCATTCGTTTGTGTGGGATGCTCTACCAGGTTCACTCCTAGATAATGCATTCAAAGGGCACTAAACATAGAATGTGAAAACTGAGTTTCCTTGAGAGCTGCTTGGAAGCCTGATGGTGTGTGAAGTTAGTGAGCCAAATGGAGTTGTTCTCCCACAAGAACCACTCAGCTGATCCTTCTTCAATATGCCCTTCACCAACATGCAGTGTTTCCTTGATTGAATTAGCTCTCACACCAATATTTGCGTCTAGAGCCTTTGCATTGAGGGCTATCTGAAAACGGCTGTGGCGCTGAAGTTGCCTGTGAATGTGGAGTTGGTGGCATGTGAAACCCGCATGTGGAGCATTCGTTTGTGTGGGATGCTCTACCAGGTTCATTCCTAGATAGTGCATTCAAAGAGCACTAAGCATAGAGTGTGAAAACTGAGTTTCCTTGAGAGCTGCTTGGAAGCCTGATGGTGTGTGAAGTTAGTGAGCCAAATGGAGTTGTTCTCCCACAAGAACCACTCAGCTGATCCTTCTTCAATATGCCCTTCACCAACATGCAGTGTTTCCTTGATTGAATTAGCTCTCACACCAATATTTGCGTCTAGAGCCTTTGCATTGAGGGCTATCTGAAAACGGCTGTGGCGCTGAAGTTGCCTGTGAATGTGGAGTTGGTGGCATGTGAAACCCGCATGTGGAGCATTCGTTTGTGTGGGATGCTCTACCAGGTTCATTCCTAGATAATGCACTCAAAGGGCACTAAGCATAGAGTGTGAAAACTGAGTTTCCTTGAGAGCTGCTTGGAAGCCTGATGGTGTGTGAAGTTAGTGAGTCAAATGGAGTTGTTCTCCCACAAGTACCACTCGGCTCATCCTTCTTCAATATGCCCTTCACCAACATGCAGTGTTTCCTTGATTGAATTAGCTCTCACACCAATATTTGCGTCTAGAGCCTTTGCATTGAGGGCTATCTGAAAACGGCTGTGGCGCTGAAGTTGCCTGTGAATGTGGAGTTGGTGGCATGTGAAACCCGCATGTGGAGCATTCGTTTGTGTGGGATGCTCTACCAGGTTCATTTCAGTCCTAGCCATACAAGGGGCACTAAGCATAGAGTGTGAAAACTGAGTTTCCTTGAGAGCTGCTTGGAAGCCTGATGGTGTGTGAAGTTAGTGAGCCAAATGGAGTTGTTCTCCCACAAGAAGCACTCGGCTGATCCTTCTTCAATATGCCCTTCACCAACATGCAGTGTTTCCTTGATTGAATTAGCTCTCACACCAATATTTGCGTCTAGAGCCTTTGCATTGAGGGCTATCTGAAAACGGCTGTGGCGCTGAAGTTGCCTGTGAATGTGGAGTTGGTGGCATGTGAAACCCGCATGTGGAGCATTCGTTTGTGTGGGATGCTCTACCAGGTTCATTCCTAGATAATGCACTCAAAGGGCACTAAGCATAGAGTGTGAAAATTGAGTTTCCTTGAGAGCTGCTTGGAAGCCTGATGGTGTGTGAAGTTAGTGAGCCAAATGGAGTTGTTCTCCCACAAGAACCACTCGGCTGATCCTTCTTCAATATGCCCTTCACCAACATGCAGTGTTTCCTTGATTGAATTAGCTCTCACACCAATATTTGCGTCTAGAGCCTTTGCATTGAGGGCTATCTGAAAACGGCTGTGGTGCTGAAGTTGCCTGTGAATGTGGAGTTGGTGGCATGTGAAACCCGCATGTGGAGCATCTTTTGTGTGGGATGCTCTACCAGGTTCATTTCAGTCCTAGGCATACAAAGGGCACTAAGCATAGAGTGTGAAAACTGAGTTTCCTTGAGAGCTGCTTGGAAGCCTGATGGTGTGTGAAGTTAGTGAGCCAAATGGAGTTGTTCTCCCACAAGAACCACTCGGCTGATCCTTCTTCAATATGCCCTTCACCAACATGCAGTGTTTCCTTGATTGAATTAGCTCTCACACCAATATTTGCGTCTAGAGCCTTTGCATTGAGGGCTATCTGAAAACGGCTGTGGCGCTGAAGTTGCCTGTGAATGTGGAGTTGGTGGCATGTGAAACCCGCATGTGGAGCATTCGTTTGTGTGGGATGCTCTACCAGGTTCATCCCAGATAATGCACTCAAAGGGCACTAAGCATAGAGTGTGAAAACTGAGTTTCCTTGAGAGCTGCTTGCAAGCCTGATGGTGTGTGAAATTAGTGAGCCAAATGGAGTTGTTCTCCCACAAGAAGCACTCGGCTGATCCTTCTTCAATATGCCCTTCACCAACATGCAGTGTTTCCTTGATTGAATTAGCTCTCACACCAATATTTGCGTCTAGAGCCTTTGCATTGAGGGCTATCTGAAAACGGCTGTGGCGCTGAAGTTGCCTGTGAATGTGGAGTTGGTGGCATGTGAAACCCGCATGTGGAGCATTCGTTTGTGTGGGATGCTCTACCAGGTTCACTCCTAGATAATGCATTCAAAGGGCACTAAACATAGAATGTGAAAACTGAGTTTCCTTGAGAGCTGCTTGGAAGCCTGATGGTGTGTGAAGTTAGTGAGCCAAATGGAGTTGTTCTCCCACAAGAACCACTCAGCTGATCCTTCTTCAATATGCCCTTCACCAACATGCAGTGTTTCCTTGATTGAATTAGCTCTCACACCAATATTTGCGTCTAGAGCCTTTGCATTGAGGGCTATCTGAAAACGGCTATGGCGCTGAAGTTGCCTGTGAATGTGGAGTTGGTGGCATGTGAAACCCGCATGTGGAGCATTCGTTTGTGTGGGATGCTCTACCAGGTTCATTCCTAGATAATGCACTCAAAGGGCACTAAACATAGAGTGTGAAAACTGAGTTTCCTTGAGAGCTGCTTGGAAGCCTGATGGTGTGTGAAGTTAGTGAGCCAAATGGAGTTGTTCTCCCACAAGAACCACTCGGCTGATCCTTCTTCAATATGCCCTTCACCAACATGCAGTGTTTCCTTGATTGAATTAGCTCTCACACCAATATTTGCATCTAGAGCCTTTGCATTGAGGGCTATCTGAAAACGGCTGTGGCGCTGAAGTTGCCTGTGAATGTGGAGTTGGTGGCATGTGAAACCCGCATGTGGAGCATTCGTTTGTGTGGGATGCTCTACCAGGTCCATTCCTAGATAATGCACTCAAAGGGCACTAAGCATAGAGTGTGAAAACTGAGTTTCCTTGAGAGCTGCTTGCAAGCCTGATGGTGTGTGAAGTTAGTGAGCCAAATGGAGTTGTTCTCCCACAAGAACCACTCGGCTGATCCTTCTTCAATATGCCCTTCACCAACATGCAGTGTTTCCTTGATTGAATTAGCTCTCACACCAATATTTGCGTCTAGAGCCTTTGCATTGAGGGCTATCTGAAAACGGCTGTGGCGCTGAAGTTGCCTGTGAATGTGGAGTTGGTGGCATGTGAAACCCGCATGTGGAGCATTCGTTTGTGTGGGATGCTCTACCAGGTTCATTCCTAGATAATGCACTCAAAGGGCACTAAACATAGAGTGTGAAAACTGAGTTTCCTTGAGAGCTGCTTGGAAGCCTGATGGTGTGTGAAGTTAGTGAGCCAAATGGAGTTGTTCTCCCACAAGAACCACTCGGCTGATCCTTCTTCAATATGCCCTTCACCAACATGCAGTGTTTCCTTGATTGAATTAGCTCTCACACCAATATTTGCATCTAGAGCCTTTGCATTGAGGGCTATCTGAAAACGGCTGTGGCGCTGAAGTTGCCTGTGAATGTGGAGTTGGTGGCATGTGAAACCCGCATGTGGAGCATTCGTTTGTGTGGGATGCTCTACCAGGTCCATTCCTAGATAATGCACTCAAAGGGCACTAAACATAGAGTGTGAAAACTGAGTTTCCTTGAGAGCTGCTTGGAAGCCTGATGGTGTGTGAAGTTAGTGAGCCAAATGGAGTTGTTCTCCCACAAGAACCACTCGGCTGATCCTTCTTCAATATGCCCTTCACCAACATGCAGTGTTTCCTTGATTGAATTAGCTCTCACACCAATATTTGCGTCTAGAGCCTTTGCATTGAGGGCTATCTGAAAACGGCTGTGGCGCTGAAGTTGCCTGTGAATGTGGAGTTGGTGGCATGTGAAACCCGCATGTGGAGCATCTTTTGTGTGGGATGCTCTACCAGGTTCATTTCAGTCCTAGGCATACAAAGGGCACTAAGCATAGAGTGTGAAAACTGAGTTTCCTTGAGAGCTGCTTGGAAGCCTGATGGTGTGTGAAGTTAGTGAGCCAAATGGAGTTGTTCTCCCACAAGAACCACTCAGCTGATCCTTCTTCAATATGCCCTTCACCAACATGCAGTGTTTCCTTGATTGAATTAGCTCTCACACCAATATTTGCGTCTAGAGCCTTTGCATTGAGGGCTATCTGAAAACGGCTATGGCGCTGAAGTTGCCTGTGAATGTGGAGTTGGTGGCATGTGAAACCCGCATGTGGAGCATTCGTTTGTGTGGGATGCTCTACCAGGTTCATTCCTAGATAATGCACTCAAAGGGCACTAAACATAGAGTGTGAAAACTGAGTTTCCTTGAGAGCTGCTTGGAAGCCTGATGGTGTGTGAAGTTAGTGAGCCAAATGGAGTTGTTCTCCCACAAGAACCACTCGGCTGATCCTTCTTCAATATGCCCTTCACCAACATGCAGTGTTTCCTTGATTGAATTAGCTCTCACACCAATATTTGCGTCTAGAGCCTTTGCATTGAGGGCTATCTGAAAACGGCTGTGGCGCTGAAGTTGCCTGTGAATGTGGAGTTGGTGGCATGTGAAACCCGCATGTGGAGCATTCGTTTGTGTGGGATGCTCTACCAGGTCCATTCCTAGATAATGCACTCAAAGGGCACTAAGCATAGAGTGTGAAAACTGAGTTTCCTTGAGAGCTGCTTGGAAGCCTGATGGTGTGTGAAGTTAGTGAGCCAAATGGAGTTGTTCTCCCACAAGAACCACTCGGCTGATCCTTCTTCAATATGCCCTTCACCAACATGCAGTGTTTCCTTGATTGAATTAGCTCTCACACCAATATTTGCGTCTAGAGCCTTTGCATTGAGGGCTATCTGAAAACGGCTGTGGCGCTGAAGTTGCCTGTGAATGTGGAGTTGGTTGCATGTGAAACCCGCATGTGGAGCATTCGTTTGTGTGGGATGCTCTACCAGGTTCATTCCTAGATAATGCACTCAAAGGGCACTAAACATAGAGTGTGAAAACTGAGTTTCCTTGAGAGCTGCTTGGAAGCCTGATGGTGTGTGAAGTTAGTGAGCCAAATGGAGTTGTTCTCCCACAAGAACCACTCGGCTGATCCTTCTTCAATATGCCCTTCACCAACATGCAGTGTTTCCTTGATTGAATTAGCTCTCACACCAATATTTGCATCTAGAGCCTTTGCATTGAGGGCTATCTGAAAACGGCTGTGGCGCTGAAGTTGCCTGTGAATGTGGAGTTGGTGGCATGTGAAACCCGCATGTGGAGCATTCGTTTGTGTGGGATGCTCTACCAGGTCCATTCCTAGATAATGCACTCAAAGGGCACTAAACATAGAGTGTGAAAACTGAGTTTCCTTGAGAGCTGCTTGGAAGCCTGATGGTGTGTGAAGTTAGTGAGCCAAATGGAGTTGTTCTCCCACAAGAACCACTCGGCTGATCCTTCTTCAATATGCCCTTCACCAACATGCAGTGTTTCCTTGATTGAATTAGCTCTCACACCAATATTTGCGTCTAGAGCCTTTGCATTGAGGGCTATCTGAAAACGGCTGTGGCGCTGAAGTTGCCTGTGAATGTGGAGTTGGTGGCATGTGAAACCCGCATGTGGAGCATCTTTTGTGTGGGATGCTCTACCAGGTTCATTTCAGTCCTAGGCATACAAAGGGCACTAAGCATAGAGTGTGAAAACTGAGTTTCCTTAAGAGCTGCTTGGAAGCCTGATGGTGTGTGAAGTTAGTGAGCCAAATGGAGTTGTTCTCCCACAAGAACCACTCAGCTGATCCTTCTTCAATATGCCCTTCACCAACATGCAGTGTTTCCTTGATTGAATTAGCTCTCACACCAATATTTGCGTCTAGAGCCTTTGCATTGAGGGCTATCTGAAAACGGCTGTGGCGCTGAAGTTGCCTGTGAATGTGGAGTTGGTGGCATGTGAAACCCGCATGTGGAGCATTCGTTTGTGTGGGATGCTCTACCAGGTTCATTCCTAGATAATGCACTCAAAGGGCACTAAACATAGAGTGTGAAAACTGAGTTTCCTTGAGAGCTGCTTGGAAGCCTGATGGTGTGTGAAGTTAGTGAGCCAAATGGAGTTGTTCTCCCACAAGAACCACTCGGCTGATCCTTCTTCAATATGCCCTTCACCAACATGCAGTGTTTCCTTGATTTAATTAGCTCTCACACCAATATTTGCATCTAGAGCCTTTGCATTGAGGGCTATCTGAAAATGGCTGTGGCGCTGAAGTTGCCTGTGAATGTGGAGTTGGTGGCATGTGAAACCCGCATGTGGAGCATTCGTTTGTGTGGGATGCTCTACCAGGTCCATTCCTAGATAATGCACTCAAAGGGCACTAAACATAGAGTGTGAAAACTGAGTTTCCTTGAGAGCTGCTTGGAAGCCTGATGGTGTGTGAAGTTAGTGAGCCAAATGGAGTTGTTCTCCCACAAGAACCACTCGGCTGATCCTTCTTCAATATGCCCTTCACCAACATGCAGTGTTTCCTTGATTGAATTAGCTCTCACACCAATATTTGCGTCTAGAGCCTTTGCATTGAGGGCTATCTGAAAACGGCTGTGGCGCTGAAGTTGCCTGTGAATGTGGAGTTGGTGGCATGTGAAACCCGCATGTGGAGCATTCGTTTGTGTGGGATGCTCTACCAGGTTCATTCCTAGATAGTGCATTCAAAGGGCACTAAACATAGAGTGTGAAAACTGAGTTTCCTTGAGAGCTGCTTGGAAGCCTGATGGTGTGTGAAGTTAGTGAGCCAAATGGAGTTGTTCTCCCACAAGAACCACTCGGCTGATCCTTCTTCAATATGCCCTTCACCAACATGCAGTGTTTCCTTGATTGAATTAGCTCTCACACCAATATTTGCGTCTAGAGCCTTTGCATTGAGGGCTATCTGAAAACGGCTGTGGCGCTGAAGTTGCCTGTGAATGTGGAGTTGGTGGCATGTGAAACCCGCATGTGGAGCATTCATTTGTGTGGGATGCTCTACCAGGTTCATTCCTAGATAATGCACTCAAAGGGCACTAAGCATAGAGTGTGAAAACTGAGTTTCCTTGAGAGCTGCTTGGAAGCCTGATGGTGTGTGAAGTTAGTGAGTCAAATGGAGTTGTTCTCCCACAAGAACCACTCGGCTGATCCTTCTTCAATATGCCCTTCACCAACATGCAGTGTTTCCTTGATTGAATTAGCTCTCACACCAATATTTGCGTCTAGAGCCTTTGCATTGAGGGCTATCTGAAAACGGCTGTGGCGCTGAAGTTGCCTGTGAATGTGGAGTTGGTGGCATGTGAAACCCGCATGTGGAGCATTCGTTTGTGTGGGATGCTCTACCAGGTTCATTTCAGTCCTAGCCATACAAGGGGCACTAAGCCTAGAGTGTGAAAACTGAGTTTCCTTGAGAGCTGCTTGGAAGCCTGATGGTGTGTGAAGTTAGTGAGCCAAATGGAGTTGTTCTCCCACAAGAACCACTCGGCTGATCCTTCTTCAATATGCCCTTCACCAACATGCAGTGTTTCCTTGATTGAATTAGCTCTCACACCAATATTTGCGTCTAGAGCCTTTGCATTGAGGGCTATCTGAAAACGGCTGTGGCGCTGAAGTTGCCTGTGAATGTGGAGTTGGTGGCATGTGAAACCCGCATGTGGAGCATTCGTTTGTGTGGGATGCTCTACTAGGTTCATTCCTAGATAGTGCATTCAAAGGGCACTAAGCATAGAGTGTGAAAACTGAGTTTCCTTGAGAGCTGCTTGGAAGCCTGATGGTGTGTGAAGTTAGTGAGCCAAATGGAGTTGTTCTCCCACAAGAACCACTCAGCTGATCCTTCTTCAATATGCCCTTCACCAACATGCAGTGTTTCCTTGATTGAATTAGCTCTCACACCAATATTTGCGTCTGGAGCCTTTGCATTGAGGGCTATCTGAAAACGGCTGTGGCGCTGAAGTTGCCTGTGAATGTGGAGTTGGTGGCATGTGAAACCCGCATGTGGAGCATTCGTTTGTGTGGGATGCTCTACCAGGTTCATTCCTAGATAATGCACTCAAAGGGCACTAAGCATAGAGTGTGAAAACTGAGTTTCCTTGAGAGCTGCTTGGAAGCCTGATGGTGTGTGAAGTTAGTGAGCCAAATGGAGTTGTTCTCCCACAAGAACCACTCGGCTCATCCTTCTTCAATATGCCCTTCACCAACATGCAGTGTTTCCTTGATTGAATTAGCTCTCACACCAATATTTGCGTCTAGAGCCTTTGCATTGAGGGCTATCTGAAAACGGCTGTGACGCTGAAGTTGCCTGTGAATGTGGAGTTGGTGGCATGTGAAACCCGCATGTGGAGCATTCATTTGTGTGGGATGCTGACCAAGCTTCATTTCAGTCCTGGGCACACAAAGAGCACTAAGCATAGAGTGTGAAAACTGAGTTTCCTTGAGAGCTGCTTGCAAGCCTGATGGTGTGTGAAGTTAGTGAGCCAAATGGAGTTGTTCTCCCACAAGAACCACTCGGCTGATCCTTCTTCAATATGCCCTTCACCAACATGCAGTGTTTCCTTGATTGAATTAGCTCTCACACCAATATTTGTGTCTAGAGCCTTTGCATTGAGGGCTATCTGAAAACGGCTGTGGCGCTGAAGTTGCCTGTGAATGTGGAGTTGGTGGCATGTGAAACCCGCATGTGGAGCATTCGTTTGTGTGGGATGCTCTACCAGGTTCATTCCTAGATAATGCACTCAAAGGGCACTAAGCCTAGAGTGTGAAAACTGAGTTTCCTTGAGAGCTGCTTGGAAGCCTGATGGTGTGTGAAGTTAGTGAGCCAAATGGAGTTGTTCTCCCACAAGAACCACTCGGCTGATCCTTCTTCAATATGCCCTTCACCAACATGCAGTGTTTCCTTGATTGAATTAGCTCTCACACCAATATTTGCGTCTAGAGCCTTTGCATTGAGGGCTATCTGAAAACGGCTGTGGCGCTGAAGTTGCCTGTGAATGTGGAGTTGGTGGCATGTGAAACCCGCATGTGGAGCATTCGTTTGTGTGGGATGCTCTACCAGGTTCATTCCTAGATAATGCACTCAAAGGGCACTAAGCATAGAGTGTGAAAATTGAGTTTCCTTGAGAGCTGCTTGGAAGCCTGATGGTGTGTGAAGTTAGTGAGCCAAATGGAGTTGTTCTCCCACAAGAACCACTCGGCTGATCCTTCTTCAATATGCCCTTCACCAACATGCAGTGTTTCCTTGATTGAATTAGCTCTCACACCAACATTTGCGTCTAGAGCCTTTGCATTGAGGGCTATCTGAAAACGGCTGTGGTGCTGAAGTTGCCTGTGAATGTGGAGTTGGTGGCATGTGAAACCCGCATGTGGAGCATTCGTTTGTGTGGGGTGCTCTACCAGGTTCATTTCAGTCCTAGGCATACAAAGGGCACTAAGCATAGAGTGTGAAAACTGAGTTTCCTTGAGAGCTGCTTGGAAGCCTGATGGTGTGTGAAGTTAGTGAGCCAAATGGAGTTGTTCTCCCACAAGAACCACTCGGCTGATCCTTCTTCAATATGCCCTTCACCAACATGCAGTGTTTCCTTGATTGAATTAGCTCTCACACCAATATTTGCGTCTAGAGCCTTTGCATTGAGGGCTATCTGAAAACGGCTGTGGCGCTGAAGTTGCCTGTGAATGTGGAGTTGGTGGCATGTGAAACCCGCATGTGGAGCATTCGTTTGTGTGGGATGCTCTACCAGGTTCATTCCTAGATAGTGCATTCAAAGAGCACTAAGCATAGAGTGTGAAAACTGAGTTTCCTTGAGAGCTGCTTGCAAGCCTGATGGTGTGTGAAGTTAGTGAGCCAAATGGAGTTGTTCTCCCACAAGAACCACTCGGCTGATCCTTCTTCAATATGCCCTTCACCAACATGCAGTGTTTCCTTGATTGAATTAGCTCTCACACCAATATTTGTGTCTAGAGCCTTTGCATTGAGGGCTATCTGAAAACGGCTGTGGCGCTGAAGTTGCCTGTGAATGTGGAGTTGGTGGCATGTGAAACCCGCATGTGGAGCATTCGTTTGTGTGGGATGCTCTACCAGGTTCATTCCTAGATAATGCACTCAAAGGGCACTAAGCCTAGAGTGTGAAAACTGAGTTTCCTTGAGAGCTGCTTGGAAGCCTGATGGTGTGTGAAGTTAGTGAGCCAAATGGAGTTGTTCTCCCACAAGAACCACTCGGCTGATCCTTCTTCAATATGCCCTTCACCAACATGCAGTGTTTCCTTGATTGAATTAGCTCTCACACCAATATTTGCGTCTAGAGCCTTTGCATTGAGGGCTATCTGAAAACGGCTGTGGCGCTGAAGTTGCCTGTGAATGTGGAGTTGGTGGCATGTGAAACCCGCATGTGGAGCATTCGTTTGTGTGGGATGCTCTACCAGGTTCATTCCTAGATAATGCACTCAAAGGGCACTAAGCATAGAGTGTGAAAATTGAGTTTCCTTGAGAGCTGCTTGGAAGCCTGATGGTGTGTGAAGTTAGTGAGCCAAATGGAGTTGTTCTCCCACAAGAACCACTCGGCTGATCCTTCTTCAATATGCCCTTCACCAACATGCAGTGTTTCCTTGATTGAATTAGCTCTCACACCAACATTTGCGTCTAGAGCCTTTGCATTGAGGGCTATCTGAAAACGGCTGTGGTGCTGAAGTTGCCTGTGAATGTGGAGTTGGTGGCATGTGAAACCCGCATGTGGAGCATTCGTTTGTGTGGGGTGCTCTACCAGGTTCATTTCAGTCCTAGGCATACAAAGGGCACTAAGCATAGAGTGTGAAAACTGAGTTTCCTTGAGAGCTGCTTGGAAGCCTGATGGTGTGTGAAGTTAGTGAGCCAAATGGAGTTGTTCTCCCACAAGAACCACTCGGCTGATCCTTCTTCAATATGCCCTTCACCAACATGCAGTGTTTCCTTGATTGAATTAGCTCTCACACCAATATTTGCGTCTAGAGCCTTTGCATTGAGGGCTATCTGAAAACGGCTGTGGCGCTGAAGTTGCCTGTGAATGTGGAGTTGGTGGCATGTGAAACCCGCATGTGGAGCATTCGTTTGTGTGGGATGCTCTACCAGGTTCATTCCTAGATAATGCACTCAAAGGGCACTAAGCATAGAGTGTGAAAATTGAGTTTCCTTGAGAGCTGCTTGGAAGCCTGATGGTGTGTGAAGTTAGTGAGCCAAATGGAGTTGTTCTCCCACAAGAACCACTCGGCTGATCCTTCTTCAATATGCCCTTCACCAACATGCAGTGTTTCCTTGATTGAATTAGCTCTCACACCAATATTTGCGTCTAGAGCCTTTGCATTGAGGGCTATCTGAAAACGGCTGTGGCACTGAAGTTGCCTGTGAATGTGGAGTTGGTGGCATGTGAAACCCGCATGTGGAGCATTCGTTTGTGTGGGATGCTCTACCAGGTTCATTCCTAGATAGTGCATTCAAAGGGCACTAAGCATAGAGTGTGAAAACTGAGTTTCCTTGAGAGCTGCTTGGAAGCCTGATGGTGTGTGAAGTTAGTGAGCCAAATGGAGTTGTTCTCCCACAAGAACCACTCAGCTGATCCTTCTTCAATATGCCCTTCACCAACATGCAGTGTTTCCTTGATTGAATTAGCTCTCACACCAATATTTGCGTCTGGATCCTTTGCATTGAGGGCTATCTGAAAACGGCTGTGGCGCTGAAGTTGCCTGTGAATGTGGAGTTGGTGGCATGTGAAACCCGCATGTGGAGCATTCGTTTGTGTGGGATGCTCTACCAGGTTCATTCCTAGATAATGCACTCAAAGGGCACTAAGCATAGAGTGTGAAAACTGAGTTTCCTTGAGAGCTGCTTGGAAGCCTGATGGTGTGTGAAGTTAGTGAGCCAAATGGAGTTGTTCTCCCACAAGAACCACTCGGCTGATCCTTCTTCAATATGCCCTTCACCAACATGCAGTGTTTCCTTGATTGAATTAGCTCTCACACCAATATTTGCGTCTAGAGCCTTTGCATTGAGGGCTATCTGAAAACGGCTGTGGCGCTGAAGTTGCCTGTGAATGTGGAGTTGGTGGCATGTGAAACCCGCATGTGGAGCATTCGTTTGTGTGGGATGCTGACCAAGCTTCATTTCAGTCCTGGGCACACAAAGAGCACTAAGCATAGAGTGTGAAAACTGAGTTTCCTTGAGAGCTGCTTGGAAGCCTGATGGTGTGTGAAGTTAGTGAGCCAAATGGAGTTGTTCTCCCACAAGAACCACTCGGCTGATCCTTCTTCAATATGCCCTTCACCAACATGCAGTGTTTCCTTGATTGAATTAGCTCTCATACCAATATTTGCGTCTAGAGCCTTTGCATTGAGGGCTATCTGAAAACGGCTGTGGCGCTGAAGTTGCCTGTGAATGTGGAGTTGGTGGCATGTGAAACCCGCATGTGGAACATTCGTTTGTGTGGGATGTTCTACCAGGTTCATTCCTAGATAATGCACTCAAAGGGCACTAAGCATAGAGTGTGAAAACTGAGTTTCCTTGAGAGCTGCTTGGAAGCCTGATGGTGTGTGAAGTTAGTGAGCCAAATGGAGTTGTTCTCCCACAAGAACCACTCGGCCGATCCTTCTTTAATATGCCCTTCACCAACATGCAGTGTTTCCTTGATTGAATTAGCTCTCACACCAATATTTGCATCTAGAGCCTTTGCATTGAGGGCTATCTGAAAACGGCTGTGGCGCTGAAGTTGCCTGTGAATGTGGAGTTGGTGGCATGTGAAACACGAATGTGGAGCATTCGTTTGTGTGGGATGCTCTACCAGGTTCATTTCAGTCCTAGGCACTCAAAGGGCACTAAGCATAGAGTGTGAAAACTGAGTTTCCTTGAGAGCTGCTTGGAAGCCTGATGGTGTGTGAAGTTAGTGAGCCAAATGGAGTTGTTCTCCCACAAGAACCACTCGGCTGATCCTTCTTCAATATGCCCTTCACCAACATGCAGTGTTTCCTTGATTGAATTAGCTCTCACACCAATATTTGCGTCTAGAGCCTTTGCATTGAGGGCTATCTGAACACGGCTGTGGCGCTGAAGTTGCCTGTGAATGTGGAGTTGGTGGCATGTGAAACCCGCATGTGGAGCATTCGTTTGTGTGGGATGCTCTACCAGGTTCATTCCTAGATAATGCACTCAAAGGGCACTAAGCATAGAGTGTGAAAACTGAGTTTCCTTGAGAGCTGCTTGGAAGCCTGATGGTGTGTGAAGTTAGTGAGCCAAATGGAGTTGTTCTCCCACAAGAACCACTCGGCTGATCCTTCTTCAATATGCCCTTCACCAACATGCAGTGTTTCCTTGATTGAATTAGCTCTCACACCAATATTTGCGTCTAGAGCCTTTGCATTGAGGGCTATCTGAAAATGGCTGTGGCGCTGAAATTGCCTGTGAATGTGGAGTTGGTGGCATGTGAAACCCGCATGTGGTGCATTCGTTTGTGTGGGATGCTCTACCAGGTTCATTTCAGTCCTAGGCACTCAAAGGGCACTAAGCATAGAGTGTGAAAACTGAGTTTCCTTGAGAGCTGCTTGGAAGCCTGATGGTGTGTGAAGTTAGTGAGCCAAATGGAGTTGTTCTCCCACAAGAACCACTCGGCTGATCCTTCTTCAATATGCCCTTCACCAACATGCAGTGTTTCCTTGATTGAATTAGCTCTCACACCAATATTTGCGTCTAGAGCCTTTGCATTGAGGGCTATCTGAAAACGGCTGTGGCGCTGAAGTTGCCTGTGAATGTGGAGTTGGTGGCATGTGAAACCCGCATGTGGAGCATTCGTTTGTGTGGGATGCTCTACCAGGTTCATTCCTAGATAATGCACTCAAAGGGCACTAAGCATAGAGTGTGAAAACTGAGTTTCCTTGAGAGCTGCTTGGAAGCCTGATGGTGTGTGAAGTTAGTGAGCCAAATGGAGTTGTTCTACCACAAGAACCACTCGGCTGATCCTTCTTCAATATGCCCTTCACCAACATGCAGTGTTTCCTTGATTGAATTAGCTCTCACACCAATATTTGCGTCTAGAGCCTTTGCATTGAGGGCTATCTGAAAACGGCTGTGGCGCTGAAGTTGCCTGTCAATGTGGAGTTGGTGGCATGTGAAACACGAATGTGGAGCATTCATTTGTGTGGGATGCTCTACCAGGTTCATTCCTAGATAATGCACTCAAAGGGCACTAAGCATAGAGTGTGAAAACTGAGTTTCCTTGAGAGCTGCTTGGAAGCCTGATGGTGTGTGAAGTTAGTGAGCCAAATGGAGTTGTTCTCCCACAAGAACCACTCGGCTGATCCTTCTTCAATATGCCCTTCACCAACATGCAGTGTTTCCTTGATTGAATTAGCTCTCACACCAATATTTGCGTCTAGAGCCTTTGCATTGAGGGCTCTCTGAAAACGGCTGTGGTGCTGAAGTTGCCTGAGAATGTGGAGTTGGTGGCATGTGAAACCCGCATGTGGAGCATTCGTTTGTGTGGGATGTTCTACCAGGTTCATTCCTAGATAATGCACTCAAAGGGCACTAAGCATAGAGTGTGAAAACTGAGTTTCCTTGAGAGCTGCTTGGAAGCCTGATGGTGTGTGAAGTTAGTGAGCCAAATGGAGTTGTTCTCCCACAAGAACCACTCGGCTGATCCTTCTTCAATATGCCCTTCACCAACATGCAGTGTTTCCTTGATTGAATTATCTCTCACACCAATATTTGCGTCTAGAGCCTTTGCATTGAGGGCTATCTGAAAACGGCTGTGGCGCTGAACTTGCCTGTGAATGTGGAGTTGGTGGCTTGTGAAACCCGTATGTGAAGCATTCGTTTGTGTGGGATGCTCTACCAGGTTCATTTCAGTCCTAGGCACTCAAAGGGCACTAAGCATAGAGTGTGAAAACTGAGTTTCCTTGAGAGCTGCTTGGAAGCCTGATGGTGTGTGAAGTTAGTGACCCAAATGGAGTTGTTCTCCCACAAGAACCACTCGGCTGATCCTTCTTCAATATGCCCTTCACCAACATGCAGTGTTTCCTTGATTGAATTAGCTCTCACACCAATATTTGTGTCTATAGCCTTTGCATTGAGGGCTATCTGAAAACGGCTGTGGATCTGAAGTTGCCTGTCAATGTGGAGTTGGTGGCATGTGAAACCCGCATGTGGAGCATTCGTTTGTATGGCATGCTTCACATGTGGTTCATTCCTAGATAATGCACTCAAAGGGCACTAAGCATAGAGTGTGAAAACTGAGTTTCCTTGAGAGCTGCTTGGAAGCCTGATGGTGTGTGAAGTTAGTGAGCCAAATGGAGTTGTTCTCCCACAAAAAACCACTCGGCTGATCCTTCTTCAATATGCCCTTCACCAACATGCAGTGTTTCCTTGATTGAATTAGCTCTCATACCAATATTTGCGTCTAGAGCCTTTGCATTGAGGGCTATCTGAAAACGGCTGTGGCGCTGAAGTTGCCTATGAATGTGGAGTTGGTGGCATGTGAAACCCGCATGTGGAGCATTCGTTTGTGTGGGATGTTCTACCAGGTTCATTCCTAGATAATGCACTCAAAGGGCACTAAGCATAGAGTGTGAAAACTGAGTTTCCTTGAGAGCTGCTTGGAAGCCTGATGGTGTGTGAAGTTAGTGAGCCAAATGGAGTTGTTCTCCCACAAGAACCACTCGGCTGATACTTCTTCAATATGCCCTTCACCAACATGCAGTGTTTCCTTGATTGAATTAGCTCTCACACCAATATTTGCGTCTAGAGCCTTTGCATTGAGGGCTATCTGAAAATGGCTGTGGCGCTGAAATTGCCTGTGAATGTGGAGTTGGTGGCATGTGAAACCCGCATGTGGTGCATTCGTTTGTGTGGGATGCTCTACCAGGTTCATTCCTAGAGAATGCACTCAAAGGGCACTAAGCATAGAGTGTGAAAACTGAGTTTCCTTGAGAGCTGCTTGGAAGCCTGATGGTGTGTGAAGTTAGTGAGCCAAATGGAGTTGTTCTCCCACAAAAAACCACTCGGCTGATCCTTCTTCAATATGCCCTTCACCAACATGCAGTGTGTCCTTGATTGAATTAGCTCTCATACCCAATATTTGCGTCTAGAGCCTTTGCATTGAGGGCTATCTGAAAACCACTGTGGCGCCAAAGTTGCCTATGAATGTGGAGTTGGTGGCATGTGAAACCCGCATGTGGAGCATTCGTTTGTGTGGGATGTTCTACCAGGTTCATTCCTAGATAATGCACTCAAAGGGCACTAAGCATAGAGTGTGACAACTGAGTTTCCTTGAGAGCTGCTTGGAAGCCTGATGGTGTGTGAAGTTAGTGAGCCAAATGGAGTTGTTCTCCCACAAGAACCACTCGGCTGATCCTTCTTCAATATGCCCTTCACCAACATGCAGTGTTTCCTTGATTGAATTAGCTCTCACACCAATATTTGCGTCTAGAGCCTTTGCATTGAGGGCTATCTGAAAACGGCTGTGGCGCTGAAGTTGCCTGTGAATGTGGAGTTGGTGGCATGTGAAACCCGCATGTGGAGCATTCGTTTGTGTGGGATGCTCTACCAGGTTCATTCCTAGATAATGCACTCAAAGGGCACTAAGCATAGAGTGTGAAAACTGAGTTTCCTTGAGAGCTGCTTGGAAGCCTGATGGTGTGTGAAGTTAGTGAGCCAAATGGAGTTGTTCTCCCACAAGAACCACTCGGCTGATCCTTCTTCAATATGCCCTTCACCAACATGCAGTGTTTCCTTGATTGAATTAGCTCTCACACCAATATTTGCGTCTAGAGCCTTTGCATTGAGGGCTATCTGAAAATGGCTGTGGCGCTGAAATTGCCTGTGAATGTGGAGTTGGTGGCATGTGAAACCCGCATGTGGTGCATTCGTTTGTGTGGGATGCTCTACCAGGTTCATTTCAGTCCTAGGCACTCAAAGGGCACTAAGCATAGAGTGTGAAAACTGAGTTTCCTTGAGAGCTGCTTGGAAGCCTGATGGTGTGTGAAGTTAGTGAGCCAAATGGAGTTGTTCTCCCACAAGAACCACTCGGCTGATCCTTCTTCAATATGCCCTTCACCAACATGCAGTGTTTCCTTGATTGAATTAGCTCTCACACCAATATTTGCGTCTAGAGCCTTTGCATTGAGGGCTATCTGAAAACGGCTGTGGCGCTGAAGTTGCCTGTGAATGTGGAGTTGGTGGCATGTGAAACCCGCATGTGGAGCATTCGTTTGTGTGGGATGCTCTACCAGGTTCATTCCTAGATAATGCACTCAAAGGGCACTAAGCATAGAGTGTGAAAACTGAGTTTCCTTGAGAGCTGCTTGGAAGCCTGATGGTGTGTGAAGTTAGTGAGCCAAATGGAGTTGTTCTACCACAAGAACCACTCGGCTGATCCTTCTTCAATATGCCCTTCACCAACATGCAGTGTTTCCTTGATTGAATTAGCTCTCACACCAATATTTGCGTCTAGAGCCTTTGCATTGAGGGCTATCTGAAAACGGCTGTGGCGCTGAAGTTGCCTGTCAATGTGGAGTTGGTGGCATGTGAAACACGAATGTGGAGCATTCATTTGTGTGGGATGCTCTACCAGGTTCATTCCTAGATAATGCACTCAAAGGGCACTAAGCATAGAGTGTGAAAACTGAGTTTCCTTGAGAGCTGCTTCGAAGCCTGATGGTGTGTGAAGTTAGTGAGCCAAATGGAGTTGTTCTCCCACAAGAACCATTCGGCTGATCCTTCTTCAATATGCCCTTCACCAACATGCAGTGTTTCCTTGATTGAATTAGCTCTCACACCAATATTTGCGTCTAGAGCCTTTGCATTGAGGGCTCTCTGAAAACGGCTGTGGTGCTGAAGTTGCCTGAGAATGTGGAGTTGGTGGCATGTGAAACCCGCATGTGGAGCATTCGTTTGTGTGGGATGTTCTACCAGGTTCATTCCTAGATAATGCACTCAAAGGGCACTAAGCATAGAGTGTGAAAACTGAGTTTCCTTGAGAGCTGCTTGGAAGCCTGATGGTGTGTGAAGTTAGTGAGCCAAATGGAGTTGTTCTCCCACAAGAACCACTCGGCTGATCCTTCTTCAATATGCCCTTCACCAACATGCAGTGTTTCCTTGATTGAATTATCTCTCACACCAATATTTGCGTCTAGAGCCTTTGCATTGAGGGCTATCTGAAAACGGCTGTGGCGCTGAACTTGCCTGTGAATGTGGAGTTGGTGGCTTGTGAAACCCGTATGTGAAGCATTCGTTTGTGTGGGATGCTCTACCAGGTTCATTTCAGTCCTAGGCACTCAAAGGGCACTAAGCATAGAGTGTGAAAACTGAGTTTCCTTGAGAGCTGCTTGAAGCCTGATGGTGTGTGAAGTTAGTGACCCAAATGGAGTTGTTCTCCCACAAGAACCACTCGGCTGATCCTTCTTCAATATGCCCTTCACCAACATGCAGTGTTTCCTTGATTGAATTAGCTCTCACACCAATATTTGCGTCTAGAGCCTTTGCATTGAGGGCTATCTGAAAACGGCTGTGGATCTGAAGTTGCCTGTCAATGTGGAGTTGGTGGCATGTGAAACCCGCATGTGGAGCATTCGTTTGTATGGCATGCTTCACATGTGGTTCATTCCTAGATAATGCACTCAAAGGGCACTAAGCATAGAGTGTGAAAACTGAGTTTCCTTGAGAGCTGCTTGGAAGCCTGATGGTGTGTGAAGTTAGTGAGCCAAATGGAGTTGTTCTCCCACAAAAAACCACTCGGCTGATCCTTCTTCAATATGCCCTTCACCAACATGCAGTGTTTCCTTGATTGAATTAGCTCTCATACCAATATTTGCGTCTAGAGCCTTTGCATTGAGGGCTATCTGAAAACGGCTGTGGCGCCAAAGTTGCCTATGAATGTGGAGTTGGTGCATGTGAAACCCGCATGTGGAGCATTCGTTTGTGTGGGATGTTCTACCAGGTTCATTCCTAGATAATGCACTCAAAGGGCACTAAGCATAGAGTGTGAAAACTGAGTTTCCTTGAGAGCTGCTTGGAAGCCTGATGGTGTGTGAAGTTAGTGAGCCAAATGGAGTTGTTCTCCCACAAGAACCACTCGGCTGATCCTTCTTCAATATGCCCTTCACCAACATGCAGTGTTTCCTTGATTGAATTAGCTCTCACACCAATATTTGCGTCTAGAGCCTTTGCATTGAGGGCTATCTGAAAATGGCTGTGGCGCTGAAATTGCCTGTGAATGTGGAGTTGGTGGCATGTGAAACCCGCATGTGGTGCATTCGTTTGTGTGGGATGCTCTACCAGGTTCATTCCTAGAGAATGCACTCAAAGGGCACTAAGCATAGAGTGTGAAAACTGAGTTTCCTTGAGAGCTGCTTGGAAGCCTGATGGTGTGTGAAGTTAGTGAGCCAAATGGAGTTGTTCTCCCACAAAAAACCACTCGGCTGATCCTTCTTCAATATGCCCTTCACCAACATGCAGTGTTTCCTTGATTGAATTAGCTCTCATACCAATATTTGCGTCTAGAGCCTTTGCATTGAGGGCTATCTGAAAACCACTGTGGCGCCAAAGTTGCCTATGAATGTGGAGTTGGTGGCATGTGAAACCCGCATGTGGAGCATTCGTTTGTGTGGGATGTTCTACCAGGTTCATTCCTAGATAATGCACTCAAAGGGCACTAAGCATAGAGTGTGAAAACTGAGTTTCCTTGAGAGCTGCTTGGAAGCCTGATGGTGTGTGAAGTTAGTGAGCCAAATGGAGTTGTTCTCCCACAAGAACCACTCGGCTGATCCTTCTTCAATATGCCCTTCACCAACATGCAGTGTTTCCTTGATTGAATTAGCTCTCACACCAATATTTGCGTCTAGAGCCTTTGCATTGAGGGCTATCTGAAAACGGCTGTGGCGCTGAAGTTGCCTGTGAATGTGGAGTTGGTGGCATGTGAAACCCGCATGTGGAGCATTCGTTTGTGTGGGATGCTCTACCAGGTTCATTCCTAGATAATGCACTCAAAGGGCACTAAGCATAGAGTGTGAAAACTGAGTTTCCTTGAGAGCTGCTTGGAAGCCTGATGGTGTGTGAAGTTAGTGAGCCAAATGGAGTTGTTCTACCACAAGAACCACTCGGCTGATCCTTCTTCAATATGCCCTTCACCAACATGCAGTGTTTCCTTGATTGAATTAGCTCTCACACCAATATTTGCGTCTAGAGCCTTTGCATTGAGGGCTATCTGAAAACGGCTGTGGCGCTGAAGTTGCCTGTGAATGTGGAGTTGGTGGCATGTGAAACACGAATGTGGAGCATTCATTTGTGTGGGATGCTCTACCAGGTTCATTCCTAGATAATGCACTCAAAGGGCACTAAGCATAGAGTGTGAAAACTGAGTTTCCTTGAGAGCTGCTTGGAAGCCTGATGGTGTGTGAAGTTAGTGAGCCAAATGGAGTTGTTCTCCCACAAGAACCATTCGGCTGATCCTTCTTCAATATGCCCTTCACCAACATGCAGTGTTTCCTTGATTGAATTAGCTCTCACACCAATATTTGCGTCTAGAGCCTTTGCATTGAGGGCTCTCTGAAAACGGCTGTGGTGCTGAAGTTGCCTGAGAATGTGGAGTTGGTGGCATGTGAAACCCGCATGTGGAGCATTCGTTTGTGTGGGATGTTCTACCAGGTTCATTCCTAGATAATGCACTCAAAGGGCACTAAGCATAGAGTGTGAAAACTGAGTTTCCTTGAGAGCTGCTTGGAAGCCTGATGGTGTGTGAAGTTAGTGAGCCAAATGGAGTTGTTCTCCCACAAGAACCACTCGGCTGATCCTTCTTCAATATGCCCTTCACCAACATGCAGTGTTTCCTTGATTGAATTATCTCTCACACCAATATTTGCGTCTAGAGCCTTTGCATTGAGGGCTATCTGAAAACGGCTGTGGCGCTGAACTTGCCTGTGAATGTGGAGTTGGTGGCTTGTGAAACCCGTATGTGAAGCATTCGTTTGTGTGGGATGCTCTACCAGGTTCATTTCAGTCCTAGGCACTCAAAGGGCACTAAGCATAGAGTGTGAAAACTGAGTTTCCTTGAGAGCTGCTTGGAAGCCTGATGGTGTGTGAAGTTAGTGACCCAAATGGAGTTGTTCTCCCACAAGAACCACTCGGCTGATCCTTCTTCAATATGCCCTTCACCAACATGCAGTGTTTCCTTGATTGAATTAGCTCTCACACCAATATTTGCGTCTAGAGCCTTTGCATTGAGGGCTATCTGAAAACGGCTGTGGATCTGAAGTTGCCTGTCAATGTGGAGTTGGTGGCATGTGAAACCCGCATGTGGAGCATTCGTTTGTATGGCATGCTTCACATGTGGTTCATTCCTAGATAATGCACTCAAAGGGCACTAAGCATAGAGTGTGAAAACTGAGTTTCCTTGAGAGCTGCTTGGAAGCCTGATGGTGTGTGAAGTTAGTGAGCCAAATGGAGTTGTTCTCCCACAAAAAACCACTCGGCTGATCCTTCTTCAATATGCCCTTCACCAACATGCAGTGTTTCCTTGATTGAATTAGCTCTCACACCAATATTTGCGTCTAGAGCCTTTGCATTGAGGGCTATCTGAAAACGGCTGTGGCGCTGAACTTGCCTGTGAATGTGGAGTTGGTGGCATGTGAAACCCGCATGTGAA
Organism: Ochotona princeps; assembly: GCF_030435755.1. Classification (NCBI taxonomy): domain Eukaryota; kingdom Metazoa; phylum Chordata; class Mammalia; order Lagomorpha; family Ochotonidae; genus Ochotona; species Ochotona princeps. The sequence goes on along the minus strand of NW_026698878.1, from coordinate 7,128 downwards.
GCATTCGTTTGTGTGGGATGCTCTACCAGGTTCATTTCAGTCCTAGGAACTCAAAGGGCACTAAACATAGAGTGTGAAAACTGAGTTTCCTTGAGAGCTGCTTGGAAGCCTGATGGTGTGTGAAGTTAGTGAGCCAAATGGAGTTGTTCTCCCACAAAAAACCACTCGGCTGATCCTTCTTCAATATGCCCTTCACCAACATGCAGTGTTTCCTTGATTGAATTAGCTCTCATACCAATATTTGCGTCTAGAGCCTTTGCATTGAGGGCTATCTGAAAACGGCTGTGGCGCTGAAGTTGCCTGTGAATGTGGAGTTGGTGGCATGTGAAACCCGCATGTGGAGCATTCGTTTGTGTGGGATGTTCTACCAGGTTCATTCCTAGATAATGCACTCAAAGGGCACTAAGCATAGAGTGTGAAAACTGAGTTTCCTTGAGAGCTGCTTGGAAGCCTGATGGTGTGTGAAGTTAGTGAGCCAAATGGAGTTGTTCTCCCACAAGAACCACTCGGCCGATCGTTCTTTAATATGCCCTTCACCAACATGCAGTGTTTCCTTGATTGAATTAGCTCTCACACCAATATTTGCGTCTAGAGCCTTTGCATTGAGGGCTATCTGAAAACGGCTGTGGCGCTGAAGTTGCCTGTGAATGTGGAGTTGGTGGCATGTGAAACCCGCATGTGGAGCATTCGTTTGTGTGGGATGCTCTACCAGGTTCATTCCTAGATAATGCACTCAAAGGGCACTAAGCATCGAGTGTGAAAACTGAGTTTCCTTGAGAGCTGCTTGGAAGCCTGATGGTGTGTGAAGTTAGTGAGCCAAATGGAGTGGTTCTCCCACAAAAAACCACTCGACTGATCCTTCTTCAATATGCCCTTCACCAACATGCAGTGTTTCCTTGATTGAATTAGCTCTCACACCAATATTTGCGTCTAGAGCCTTTGCATTGAGGGCTATCTGAAAATGGCTGTGGCGCTGAAGTTGCCTGAGAATGTGGAGTTGGTGGCATGTGAAACCCGCATGTGGAGCATTCGTTTGTGTGGGATGCTCTACCAGGTTCATTTTAGTCCTAGGCACTCAAAGGGCACCAAGCATAGAGTGTGAAAACTGAGTTTCCTTGAGAGCTGCTTGGAAGCCTGATGGTGTGTGAAGTTAGTGAGCCAAATGGAGTTGTTCTCCCACAAAAAACCACTCGGCTGATCCTTCTTCAATATGCCCTTCACCAACATGCAGTGTTTCCTTGATTGAATTAGCTCTCACACCAATATTTGCGTCTAGAGCCTTTGCATTGAGGGCTATCTGAAAACGGCTGTGGCGCTGAAGTTGCCTGTGAATGTGGAGTTGGTGGCATGTGAAACCCGCATGTGGAGCATTCGTTTGTGTGGGATGCTCTACCAGGTTCATTTCAGTCCTAGGCACTCAAAGGGCACTAAGCATAGAGTGTGAAAACTGAGTTTCCTTGAGAGCTGCTTGGAAGCCTGATGGTGTGTGAAGTTAGTGAGCCAAATGGAGTTGTTCTCCCACAAGAACCACTTGGCTGATCCTTCTTCAATATGCCCTTCACCAACATGCAGTGTTTCCTTGATTGAATTAGCTCTCATACCAATATTTGTGTCTAGAGCCTTTGCATTGAGGGCTATCTGAAAACGGCTGTGGCGCTGAAGTTGCCTGAGAATGTGGAGTTGGTGGCATGTGAAACCCGCATGTGGAGCATTCGTTTGTGTGGCATGCTCCACATGCGGTTCATTCCTAGATAATGCACTCAAAGGGCACTAAGCATAGAGTGTGAAAACTGAGTTTCCTTGAGAGCTGCTTGGAAGCCTGATGGTGTGTGAAGTTAGTGAGCCAAATGGAGTTGTTCTCCCACAAGAACCACTCGGCTGATCCTTCTTCAATATGCCCTTCACCAACATGCAGTGTTTCCTTGATTGAATTAGCTCTCACACCAATATTTGCGTCTAGAGCCTTTGCATTGAGGGCTATCTGAAAACGGCTGTGGCGCTGAACTTGCCTGTGAATGTGGAGTTGGTGGCATGTGAAACCCGCATGTGAAGCATTCGTTTGTGTGGGATGCTCTACCAGGTTCATTTCAGTCCTAGGAACTCAAAGGGCACTAAGCATAGAGTGTGAAAACTGAGTTTCCTTGAGAGCTGCTTGGAAGCCTGATGGTGTGTGAAGTTAGTGAGCCAAATGGAGTTGTTCTCCCACAAAAAACCACTCGGCTGATCCTTCTTCAATATGCCCTTCACCAACATGCAGTGTTTCCTTGATTGAATTAGCTCTCATACCAATATTTGCGTCTAGAGCCTTTGCATTGAGGGCTATCTGAAAACGGCTGTGGCGCTGAAGTTGCCTGTGAATGTGGAGTTGGTGGCATGTGAAACCCGCATGTGGAGCATTCGTTTGTGTGGGATGTTCTACCAGGTTCATTCCTAGATAATGCACTCAAAGGGCACTAAGCATAGAGTGTGAAAACTGAGTTTCCTTGAGAGCTGCTTGGAAGCCTGATGGTGTGTGAAGTTAGTGAGCCAAATGGAGTTGTTCTCCCACAAGAACCACTCGGCCGATCCTTCTTTAATATGCCCTTCACCAACATGCAGTGTTTCCTTGATTGAATTAGCTCTCACACCAATATTTGCGTCTAGAGCCTTTGCATTGAGGGCTATCTGAAAACGGCTGTGGCGCTGAAGTTGCCTGTGAATGTGGAGTTGGTGGCATGTGAAACCCGCATGTGGAGCATTCGTTTGTGTGGGATGCTCTACCAGGTTCATTCCTAGATAATGCACTCAAAGGGCACTAAGCATCGAGTGTGAAAACTGAGTTTCCTTGAGAGCTGCTTGGAAGCCTGATGGTGTGTGAAGTTAGTGAGCCAAATGGAGTGGTTCTCCCACAAAAAACCACTCGACTGATCCTTCTTCAATATGCCCTTCACCAACATGCAGTGTTTCCTTGATTGAATTAGCTCTCACACCAATATTTGCGTCTAGAGCCTTTGCATTGAGGGCTATCTGAAAATGGCTGTGGCGCTGAAGTTGCCTGAGAATGTGGAGTTGGTGGCATGTGAAACCCGCATGTGGAGCATTCGTTTGTGTGGGATGCTCTACCAGGTTCATTTTAGTCCTAGGCACTCAAAGGGCACCAAGCATAGAGTGTGAAAACTGAGTTTCCTTGAGAGCTGCTTGGAAGCCTGATGGTGTGTGAAGTTAGTGAGCCAAATGGAGTTGTTCTCCACAAAAAACCACTCGGCTGATCCTTCTTCAATATGCCCTTCACCAACATGCAGTGTTTCCTTGATTGAATTAGCTCTCACACCAATATTTGCGTCTAGAGCCTTTGCATTGAGGGCTATCTGAAAACGGCTGTGGCGCTGAAGTTGCCTGTGAATGTGGAGTTGGTGGCATGTGAAACCCGCATGTGGAGCATTCGTTTGTGTGGGATGCTCTACCAGGTTCATTTCAGTCCTAGGCACTCAAAGGGCAGCAAGCATAGAGTGTGAAAACTGAGTTTCCTTGAGAGCTGCTTGGAAGCCTGATGGTGTGTGAAGTTAGTGAGCCAAATGGAGTTGTTCTCCCACAAGAACCACTTGGCTGATCCTTCTTCAATATGCCCTTCACCAACATGCAGTGTTTCCTTGATTGAATTAGCTCTCATACCAATATTTGTGTCTAGATCCTTTGCATTGAGGGCTATCTGAAAACGGCTGTGGCGCTGAAGTTGCCTGTGAATGTGGAGTTGGTGGCATGTGAAACCCGCATGTGGAGCATTCGTTTGTGTGGCATGCTCCACATGCGGTTCATTCCTAGATAATGCACTCAAAGGGCACTAAGCATAGAGTGTGAAAACTGAGTTTCCTTGAGAGCTGCTTGGAAGCCTGATGGTGTGTGAAGTTAGTGAGCCAAATGGAGTTGTTCTCCCACAAGAACCACTCGGCTGATCCTTCTTCAATATGCCCTTCACCAACATGCAGTGTTTCCTTGATTGAATTAGCTCTCACACCAATATTTGCGTCTAGAGCCTTTGCATTGAGGGCTATCTGAAAACGGCTGTGGCGCTGAAGTTGCCTGTGAATGTGGAGTTGGTGGCATGTGAAACCCGCATGTGGAGCATTCGTTTGTGTGGGATGCTCTACCAGGTTCATTTCAGTCCTAGGCACTCAAAGGGCACTAAGCATAGAGTTTGAAAAACTGAGTTTCCTTGAGAGCTGCTTGGAAGCCTGATGGTGTGTGAAGTTAGTGAGCCAAATGGAGTTGTTCTCCCACAAGAACCACTCGGCTGATCCTTCTTCAATATGCCCTTCACCAACATGCAGTGTTTCCTTGATTGAATTAGCTCTCATACCAATATTTGTGTCTAGAGCCTTTGCATTGAGGGCTATCTGAAAACGGCTGTGGCGCTGAAGTTGCCTGTGAATGTGGAGTTGGTGGCATGTGAAACCCGAATGTGGAGCATTCGTTTGTGTGGCATGCTCCACATGCGGTTCATTCCTAGATAATGCACTCAAAGGGCACTAAGCATAGAGTGTGAAAACTGAGTTTCCTTGAGAGCTGCTTGGAAGCCTGATGGTGTGTGAAGTTAGTGAGCCAAATGGAGTTGTTCTCCCACAAGAACCACTCGGCTGATCCTTCTTCAATATGCCCTTCACCAACATGCAGTGTTTCCTTGATTGAATTAGCTCTCACACCAATATTTGCGTCTAGAGCCTTTGCATTGAGGGCTATCTGAAAACGGCTGTGGCGCTGAAGTTGCCTGTGAATGTGGAGTTGGTGGCATGTGAAACCCGCATGTGGAGCATTCGTTTGTGTGGGATGCTCTACCAGGTTCATTTCAGTCCTAGGCACTCAAAGGGCACTAAGCATAGAGTGTGAAAACTGAGTTTCCTTGAGAGCTGCTTGGAAGCCTGATGGTGTGTGAAGTTAGTGAGCCAAATGGAGTTGTTCTCCCACAAGAACCACTCGGCTGATCCTTCTTCAATATGCCCTTCACCAACATGCAGTGTTTCCTTGATTGAATTAGCTCTCACACCAATATTTGCGTCTAGAGCCTTTGCATTGAGGGCTATCTGAAAACGGCTGTGGCGCTGAAGTTGCCTGTGAATGTGGAGTTGGTGGCATGTGAAACCCGCATGTGGAGCATTCGTTTGTGTGGGATGCTCTACCAGGTTCATTTCAGTCCTAGGCACTCAAAGGGCACTAAGCATAGAGTTTGAAAACTGAGTTTCCTTGAGAGCTGCTTGGAAGCCTGATGGTGTGTGAAGTTAGTGAGCCAAATGGAGTTGTTCTCACACAAGAACCACTCGGCTGATCCTTCTTCAATATGCCCTTCACCAACATGCAGTGTTTCCTTGATTGAATTAGCTCTCATACCAATATTTGTGTCTAGAGCCTTTGCATTGAGGGCTATCTGAAAACGGCTGTGGCGCTGAAGTTGCCTGTGAATGTGGAGTTGGTGGCATGTGAAACCCGAATGTGGAGCATTCGTTTGTGTGGCATGCTCCACATGCGGTTCATTCCTAGATAATGCACTCAAAGGGCACTAAGCATAGAGTGTGAAAACTGAGTTTCCTTGAGAGCTGCTTGGAAGCCTGATGGTGTGTGAAGTTAGTGAGCCAAATGGAGTTGTTCTCCCACAAGAACCACTCGGCTGATCCTTCTTCAATATGCCCTTCACCAACATGCAGTGTTTCCTTGATTGAATTAGCTCTCACACCAATATTTGCGTCTAGAGCCTTTGCATTGAGGGCTATCTGAAAACGGCTGTGGCGCTGAAGTTGCCTGTGAATGTGGAGTTGGTGGCATGTGAAACCCGCATGTGGAGCATTCGTTTGTGTGGGATGCTCTACCAGGTTCATTTCTGTACTAGGCACTCAAGGGGCACTAAGCATAGAGTGTGAAAACTGAGTTTCCTTGAGAGCTGCTTGGAAGCCTGATGGTGTGTGAAGTTAGTGAGCCAAATGGAGTTGTTCTCCCACAAGAACCACTCGGCTGATCCTTCTTCAATATGCCCTTCACCAACATGCAGTGTTTCCTTGATTGAATTAGCTCTCACACCAATATTTGCGTCTAGAGCCTTTGCATTGAGGGCTATCTGAAAACGGCTGTGGCGCTGAAGTTGCCTGTCAATGTGGAGTTGGTGGCATGTGAAACCCGCATGTGGAGCAGTCGTTTGTGTGGGATGCTCTACCAGGTTCATTTCAGTCCTAGCCATACAAAGGGCACTAAGCATAGAGTGTGAAAACTGAGTTTCCTTGAGAGCTGCTTGGAAGCCTGATGGTGTGTGAAGTTAGTGAGCCAAATGGAGTTGTTCTCCCACAAGAACCACTCGGCTGATCCTTCTTCAATATGCCCTTCACCAACATGCAGTGTTTCCTTGATTGAATTAGCTCTCACACCAATATTTGCGTCTAGAGCCTTTGCATTGAGGGCTATCTGAAAACGGCTGTGGCGCTGAAGTTACCTGTGAATGTGGAGTTGGTGGCATGTGAAACCCGCATGTGGAGCATTCGTTTGTGTGGGATGCTCTACCAGGTTCATTCCTAGATAATGCACTCAAAGGGCACTAAGCATAGAGTGTGAAAACTGAGTTTCCTTGAGAGCTGCTTGGAAGCCTGATGGTGTGTGAAGTTAGTGAGCCAAATGGAGTTGTTCTCCCACAAGAACCACTCGGCTGATCCTTCTTCAATATGCCCTTCACCAACATGCAGTGTTTCCTTGATTGAATTAGCTCTCACACCAATATTTGCGTCTAGAGCCTTTGCATTGAGGGCTATCTGAAAACGGCTGTGGCGCTGAAGTTGCCTGTGAATGTGGAGTTGGTGGCATGTGAAACCCGCATGTGGAGCATTCGTTTGTGTGGGATGCTCTACCAGGTTCATTTCAGTCCTAGGCACTCAAAGGGCACTAAGCATAGAGTGTGAAAACTGAGTTTCCTTGAGAGCTGCTTGGAAGCCTGATGGTGTGTGAAGTTAGTGAGCCAAATGGAGTTGTTCTCCCACAAGAACCACTCGGCTGATCCTTTTTCAATATGCCCTTCACCAACATGCAGTGTTTCCTTGATTGAATTAGCTCTCACACCAATATTTACGTCTAGAGCCTTTGCATTGAGGGCTATCTGAAAACGGCTGTGGCGCTGAA
>NW_026698877.1:0-25386 GCF_030435755.1 Ochotona princeps | reverse complement strand
TCACCAATATTTGCGTTCTAGAGCCTTTGCATTGAGGGCTATCTGAAAACGGCTGTGGCGCTGAAGTTGCCTGTGAATGTGGAGTTGGTGGCATGTGAAACCCGCATGTGGAGCATTCGTTTGTGTGGGATGCTGACCAAGCTTCATTTCAATCCTAGGAACACAAAGGGCACTAAGCATAGAGTGTGAAACCTAAGTTTCCTTGAGAGCTGCTTGGAAGCCTGATGGTGTGTGAAGTTAGTGAGCCAAATGGAGTTGTTTCTCCCACAAGAACCACTCGGCTGATCCTTCTTCAATATGCCCTTCACCAACATGCAGTGTTTCCTTGATTTGAATTAGCTCTCACACCAATATTTGCGTCTAGAGCCTTTGCATTGAGGGCTATCTGAAAACGGCTGTGGCGCTGAAGTTGCCTGTGAATGTGGAGTTGGTGGCATGTGAAACCAGCATGTGGAGCATTCGTTTGTGTGGGATGCTCTCAGGTTCATTTCAGTCCTAGCCATGCAAAGGGCACTAAGCATAGAGTGTGAAACCTGAGTTTCCTTGAGAGCTGCTTGGAAGCCTGATGGTGTGTGAAGTTAGTGAGCCAAATTGAGTTGTTCCCCCACAAGAACCACTCGGCTGATCCTTCTTCAATATGCCCTTCACCAACATGCAGTGTTTCCTTGATTGAATTAGCTCTCACACCAATATTTGCGTCTAGAGCCTTTGCATTGAGGGCTATCTGAAAACGGCTGTGGCGCTGACGTTGCCTGTGAATGTGGAGTTGGTGGCATGTGAAACCCGCATGTGGAGCATTCGTTTGTTGTGGGATGCTCACCAAGCTTCATTTCAGTCCTAGGCACACAAAGAGCACTAAGCCTAGAGTGTGAAAACTGAGTTTCCTTGAGAGCTGCTTGGAAGCCTGATGGTGTGTGAAGTTAGTGAGCCAAATGGAGGTTGTTCTCCCACAAGAACCACTCGGCTGATCCTTCTTTCAATATGCCCTTCACCAACATGCAGTGTTTCCTTGATTGAATTAGCTCTCACACCAATATTTGCGTCTAGAGCCTTTGCATTGAGGGCTATCTGAAAACGGCTGTGGCGCTGAAGTTGCCTGTGAATGTGGAGTTGGTGGCATGTGAAACCCGCATGTGGAGCATTCGTTTGTGTGGGATGCTCTACCAGGTTCATTTCAGTCCTAGCCATAAAAGGGGCACTAAGCATAGAGTGTGAAAACTGAGTTTCCTTGAGAGCTGCTTGGAAGCCTGATGGTGTGTGAAGTTAGTGAGCCAAATGGAGTTTGTTCTCCCACAAGAACCACTCGGCTGATCCTTCTTCAATATGCCCTTCACCAACATGCAGTGTTTCCTTGATTGAATTAGCTCTCACACCAATATTTGCGTCTAGAGCCTTTGCAATGAGGGCTATCAGAAAACGGCTGTGGCGCTGAAGTTGCCTGTGAATGTGGAGTTGGTGGCATGTGCTGTGAATGTGGAGTTGGTGGCATGTGAAACCCGCATGTGGAGCATTCGTTTGTGTGGGATGCTGACCAAGCTTCATTTCAGTCCTAGGCACACAAAGGGCACTAAGCATAGAGTGTGCAACCTGAGTTTCCTTGAGAGCTGCTTGGAAGCCTGATGGTGTGTGAAGTTAGTGAGCCAAATGGAGTTGTTCTCCCACAAGAACTACTCGGCTGATCCTTCTTCAATATGCCCTTCACCAACATGCAGTGTTTCCTTGATTGAATTAGCTCTCACACCAATATTTGCGTCTAGAGCCTTTGCATTGAGGGCTATCTGAAAACGGCTGTGGCGCTGAAGTTGCCTGTGAATGTGGAGTTGGTGGCATGTGAAACCCGCATGTGGAGCATTCGTTTGTGTGGGATGATGACCAAGCTTCATTTCAATCCTAGGAACACAAAGGGCACTAAGCATAGAGTGTGAAACCTAAGTTTCCTTGAGAGCTGCTTGGAAGCCTGATGGTGTGTGAAGTTAGTGAGCCAAATGGAGTTGTTCTCCCACAAGAACCACTCGGCTGATCCTTCTTCAATATGCCCTTCACCAACATGAAGTGTTTCTTTGATTGAATTAGCTCTCACACCAATATTTGCGTCTAGAGCCTTTGCATTGAGGGCTATCTGAAAACGACTGTGGCGCTGAAGTTGCCTGTGAATGTGGAGTTGGTGGCATGTGAAACCAGCATGTGGAGCATTCGTTTGTGTGGGGTGCTCTCAGGTTCATTTCAGTCCTAGCCATGCAAAGGGCACTAAGCATAGAGTGTGAAACCTGAGTTTCCTTGAGAGCTGCTTGGAAGCCTGATGGTGTGTGAAGTTAGTGAGCCAAATGGAGTTGTTCCCCCACAAGAACCACTCGGCTGATCCTTCTTCAATATGCCCTTCACCAACATGCATTGTTTCCTTGATTGAATTAGCTCTCACACCAATATTTGCGTCTAGAGCCTTTGCATTGAGGGCTATCTGAAAACGGCTGTGGCGCTGAAGTTGCCTGTGAATGTGGAGTTGGTGGCATGTGAAACCCGCATGTGGAGCATTCGTTTGTGTGGGATGATGACCAAGCTTCATTTCAGTCCTAGGAACACAAAGGGCACTAAGCATAGAGTGTGAAAACTGAGTTTCCTTGAGAGCTGCTTGGAAGCCTGATGGTGTGTGAAGTTAGTGAGCCAAATGGAGTTGTTCTCCCACAAGAACCACTCGGCTGATCCTTCTTCAATATGCCCTTCACCAACATGCAGTGTTTCCTTGATTGAATTAGCTCTCACACCAATATTTGCGTCTAGAGCCTTTGCATTGAGGGCTATCTGAAAACGGCTGTGGCGCTGACGTTGCCTGTGAATGTGGAGTTGGTGGCATGTGAAACCCGCATGTGGAGCATTCGTTTGTGTGGGATGCTCACCAAGCTTCATTTCAGTCCTAGGCACACAAAGAGCACTAAGCATAGAGTGTGAAAACTGAGTTTCCTTGAGAGCTGCTTGGAAGCCTGATGGTGTGTGAAGTTAGTGAGCCAAATGGAGTTGTACTCCCACAAGAACCACTCGGCTGATCCTTCTTCAATATGCCCTTCACCAACATGCAGTGTTTCCTTGATTGAATTAGCTCTCACACCAATATTTGCGTCTAGAGCCTTTGCATTGAGGGCTATCTGAAAACGGCTGTGGCGCTGAAGTTGCCTGTGAATGTGGAGTTGGTGGCATGTGAAACCCGCATGTGGAGCATTCGTTTGTGTGGGATGCTGACCAAGCTTCATTTCAATCCTAGGAACACAAAGGGCACTAAGCATAGAGTGTGAAACCTAAGTTTCCTTGAGAGCTGCTTGGAAGCCTGATGGTGTGTGAAGTTAGTGAGCCAAATGGAGTTGTTCTCCCACAAGAACCACTCGGCTGATCCTTCTTCAATATGCCCTTCACCAACATGCAGTGTTTCCTTGATTGAATTAGCTCTCACACCAATATTTGCGTCTAGAGCCTTTGCATTGAGGGCTATCTGAAAACGGCTGTGGCGCTGAAGTTGCCTGTGAATGTGGAGTTGGTGGCATGTGAAACCAGCATGTGGAGCATTCGTTTGTGTGGGATGCTCTCAGGTTCATTTCAGTCCTAGCCATGCAAAGGGCACTAAGCATAGAGTGTGAAACCTGAGTTTCCTTGAGAGCTGCTTGGAAACCTGATGGTGTGTGAAGTTAGTGAGCCAAATTGAGTTGTTCCCCCACAAGAACCACTCGGCTGATCCTTCTTCAATATGCCCTTCACCAACATGCAGTGTTTCCTTGATTGAATTAGCTCTCACACCAATATTTGCGTCTAGAGCCTTTGCATTGAGGGCTATCTGAAAACGGCTGTGGCGCTGACGTTGCCTGTGAATGTGGAGTTGGTGGCATGTGAAACCCGCATGTGGAGCATTCGTTTGTGTGGGATGCTCACCAAGCTTCATTTCAGTCCTAGGCACACAAAGAGCACTAAGCCTAGAGTGTGAAAACTGAGTTTCCTTGAGAGCTGCTTGGAAGCCTGATGGTGTGTGAAGTTAGTGAGCCAAATGGAGTTGTTCTCCCACAAGAACCACTCGGCTGATCCTTCTTCAATATGCCCTTCACCAACATGCAGTGTTTCCTTGATTGAATTAGCTCTCACACCAATATTTGCGTCTAGAGCCTTTGCATTGAGGGCTATCTGAAAACGGCTGTGGCGCTGAAGTTGCCTGTGAATGTGGAGTTGGTGGCATGTGAAACCCGCATGTGGAGCATTCGTTTGTGTGGGATGCTCTACCAGGTTCATTTCAGTCCTAGCCATAAAAGGGCACTAAGCATAGAGTGTGAAAACTGAGTTTCCTTGAGAGCTGCTTGGAAGCCTGATGGTGTGTGAAGTTAGTGAGCCAAATGGAGTTGTTCTCCCACAAGAACCACTCGGCTGATCCTTCTTCAATATGCCCTTCACCAACATGCAGTGTTTCCTTGATTGAATTAGCTCTCACACCAATATTTGCGTCTAGAGCCTTTGCAATGAGGGCTATCAGAAAACGGCTGTGGCGCTGAAGTTGCCTGTGAATGTGGAGTTGGTGGCATGTGAAACCCGCATGTGGAGCATTCGTTTGTGTGGGATGCTGACCAAGCTTCATTTCAGTCCTAGGCACACAAAGGGCACTAAGCATAGAGTGTGAAAACTGAGTTTCCTTGAGAGCTGCTTGGAAGCCTGATGGTGTGTGAAGTTAGTGAGCCAAATGGAGTTGTTCTCCCACAAGAACCACTCGGCTGATCCTTCTTCAATATGCCCTTCACCAACATGCAGTGTTTCCTTGATTCAATTAGCTCTCACACCAATATTTGCGTCTAGAGCCTTTGCATTGAGGGCTATCTGAAAACGGCTGTGGCGCTGACGTTGCCTGTGAATGTGGAGTTGGTGGCATGTGAAACCCGCATGTGGAGCATTCGTTTGTGTGGGATGCTCTACCAGGTTCATCTCAGTCCTAGCCATGCAAAGGGCACTAAGCATAGAGTGTGAAACCTGAGTTTCCTTGAGAGCTGCTTGGAAGCCTGATGGTGTGTGAAGTTAGTGAGCCAAATGGAGTTGTTCTCCCACAAGAACCACTCGGCTGATCCTTCTTCAATATGCCCTTCACCAACATGCAGTGTTTCCTTGATTGAATTAGCTCTCACACCAATATTTGCGTCTAGAGCCTTTGCATTGAGGGCTATCTGAAAACGGCTGTGGCGCTGAAGTTGCCTGTGAATGTGGAGTTGGTGGCATGTGAAACCCGCATGTGGAGCATTCGTTTGTGTGGGATGCTCTACCAGGTTCATTCCTAGATAATGCACTCAAAGGGCACTAAACATAGAGTGTGAAAACTGAGTTTCCTTGAGAGCTGCTTGGAAGCCTGATGGTGTGTGAAGTTAGTGAGCCAAATGGAGTTGTTCTCCCACAAGAACCACTCAGCTGATCCTTCTTCAATATGCCCTTCACCAACATGCAGTGTTTCCTTGATTGAATTAGCTCTCACACCAATATTTGCGTCTAGAGCCTTTGCATTGAGGGCTATCTGAAAACGGCTGTGGCGCTGAAGTTGCCTGTGAATGTGGAGTTGGTGGCATGTGAAACCCGCATGTGGAGCATTCGTTTGTGTGGGATGCTCACCAAGCTTCATTTCTGTCCTAGGCATACAAAGGGCACTAAGCATAGAGTGTGAAAACTGAGTTTCCTTGAGAGCTGCTTGGAAGCCTGATGGTGTGTGAAGTTAGTGAGCCAAATGGAGTTGTTCTCCCACAAGAACCACTCGGCTGATCCTTCTTCAATATGCCCTTCACCAACATGCAGTGTTTCCTTGATTGAATTAGCTCTCACACCAATATTTGCGTCTAGAGCCTTTGCATTGAGGGCTATCTGAAAACGGCTGTGGCGCTGAAGTTGCCTGTGAATGTGGAGTTGGTGGCATGTGAAACCCGCATGTGGAGCATTCGTTTGTGTGTAATGGTCCACCAGGTTCATTCCTAGATAATGCACTCAAAGGGCACTAAGCATAGAGTGTGAAAACTGAGTTTCCTTGAGAGCTGCTTGGAAGCCTGATGGTGTGTGAAGTTAGTGAGCCAAATGGAGTTGTTCTCCCACAAGAACTACTCGGCTGATCCTTCTTCAATATGCCCTTCACCAACATGCAGTGTTTCCTTGATTGAATTAGCTCTCACACCAATATTTGCGTCTAGAGCCTTTGCATTGAGGGCTATCTGAAAACGGCTGTGGCGCTGAAGTTGCCTGTGAATGTGGAGTTGGTGGCATGTGAAACCCGCATGTGGAGCATTCGTTTGTGTGGGATGATGACCAAGCTTCATTTCAATCCTAGGAACACAAAGGGCACTAAGCATAGAGTGTGAAACCTAAGTTTCCTTGAGAGCTGCTTGGAAGCCTGATGGTGTGTGAAGTTAGTGAGCCAAATGGAGTTGTTCTCCCACAAGAACCACTCGGCTGATCCTTCTTCAATATGCCCTTCACCAACATGAAGTGTTTCTTTGATTGAATTAGCTCTCACACCAATATTTGCGTCTAGAGCCTTTGCATTGAGGGCTATCTGAAAACGACTGTGGCGCTGAAGTTGCCTGTGAATGTGGAGTTGGTGGCATGTGAAACCAGCATGTGGAGCATTCGTTTGTGTGGGATGCTCTCAGGTTCATTTCAGTCCTAGCCATGCAAAGGGCACTAAGCATAGAGTGTGAAACCTGAGTTTCCTTGAGAGCTGCTTGGAAGCCTGATGGTGTGTGAAGTTAGTGAGCCAAATGGAGTTGTTCCCCCACAAGAACCACTCGGCTGATCCTTCTTCAATATGCCCTTCACCAACATGCATTGTTTCCTTGATTGAATTAGCTCTCACACCAATATTTGCGTCTAGAGCCTTTGCATTGAGGGCTATCTGAAAACGGCTGTGGCGCTGAAGTTGCCTGTGAATGTGGAGTTGGTGGCATGTGAAACCCGCATGTGGAGCATTCGTTTGTGTGGGATGATGACCAAGCTTCATTTCAGTCCTAGGAACACAAAGGGCACTAAGCATAGAGTGTGAAAACTGAGTTTCCTTGAGAGCTGCTTGGAAGCCTGATGGTGTGTGAAGTTAGTGAGCCAAATGGAGTTGTTCTCCCACAAGAACCACTCGGCTGATCCTTCTTCAATATGCCCTTCACCAACATGCAGTGTTTCCCTTGATTGAATTAGCTCTCACACCAATATTGCGTCTAGAGCCTTTGCATTGAGGGCTATCTGAAAACGGCTGTGGCGCTGACGTTGCCTGTGAATGTGGAGTTGGTGGCATGTGAAACCCGCATGTGGAGCATTCGTTTGTGTGGGATGCTCACCAAGCTTCATTTCAGTCCTAGGCACACAAAGAGCACTAAGCATAGAGTGTGAAAACTGAGTTTCTTGAGAGCTGCTTGGAAGCCTGATGGTGTGTGAAGTTAGTGAGCCAAATGGAGTTGTACTCCCACAAGAACCACTCGGCTGATCCTTCTTCAATATGCCCTTCACCAACATGCAGTGTTTCCTTGATTGAATTAGCTCTCACACCAATATTTGCGTCTAGAGCCTTTGCATTGAGGGCTATCTGAAAACGGCTGTGGCGCTGAAGTTGCCTGTGAATGTGGAGTTGGTGGCATGTGAAACTCGCATGTGGAGCATTCGTTTGTGTGGGATGCTGACCAAGCTTCATTTCAATCCTAGGAACACAAAGGGCACTAAGCATAGAGTGTGAAACCTAAGTTTCTTGAGAGCTGCTTGGAAGCCTGATGGTGTGTGAAGTTAGTGAGCCAAATGGAGTTGTTCTCCCACCAAGAACCACTCGGCTGATCCTTCTTCAATATGCCCTTCACCAACATGCAGTGTTTCCTTGATTGAATTAGCTCTCACACCAATATTTGCGTCTAGAGCCTTTGCATTGAGGGCTATCTGAAAACGGCTGTGGCGCTGAAGTTGCCTGTGAATGTGGAGTTGGTGGCATGTGAAACCAGCATGTGGAGCATTCGTTTGTGTGGGATGCTCTCAGGTTCATTTCAGTCCTAGCCATGCAAAGGGCACTAAGCATAGAGTGTGAAACCTGAGTTTCCTTGAGAGCTGCTTGGAAGCCTGATGGTGTGTGAAGTTAGTGAGCCAAATTGAGTTGTTCCCCCACAAGAACCACTCGGCTGATCCTTCTTCAATATGCCCTTCACCAACATGCAGTGTTTCCTTGATTGAATTAGCTCTCACACCAATATTTGCGTCTAGAGCCTTTGCATTGAGGGCTATCTGAAAACGGCTGTGGCGCTGACGTTGCCTGTGAATGTGGAGTTGGTGGCATGTGAAACCCGCATGTGGAGCATTCGTTTGTGTGGGATGCTCACCAAGCTTCATTTCAGTCCTAGGCACACAAAGAGCACTAAGCCTAGAGTGTGAAAACTGAGTTTCCTTGAGAGCTGCT
Organism: Ochotona princeps; assembly: GCF_030435755.1. NCBI lineage: Eukaryota > Metazoa > Chordata > Mammalia > Lagomorpha > Ochotonidae > Ochotona > Ochotona princeps. Next base: position 16,967 of record NW_026698877.1, on the reverse strand, counting down.
TGGAAGCCTGATGGTGTGTGAAGTTAGTGAGCCAAATGGAGTTGTTCTCCCACAAGAACCACTCGGCTGATCCTTCTTCAATATGCCCTTCACAACATGCAGTGTTTCCTTGATTGAATTAGCTCTCACACCAATATTTGCGTCTAGAGCCTTTGCATTGAGGGCTATCTGAAAACGGCTGTGGCGCTGAAGTTGCCTGTGAATGTGGAGTTGGTGGCATGTGAAACCCGCATGTGGAGCATTCGTTTGTGTGGGATGCTCTACCAGGTTCATTTCAGTCCTAGCCATAAAAGGGCACTAAGCATAGAGTGTGAAAACTGAGTTTCCTTGAGAGCTGCTTGGAAGCCTGATGGTGTGTGAAGTTAGTGAGCCAAATGGAGTTGTTCTCCCACAAGAACCACTCGGCTGATCCTTCTTCAATATGCCCTTCACCAACATGCAGTGTTTCCTTGATTGAATTAGCTCTCACACCAATATTTGCGTCTAGAGCCTTTGCAATGAGGGCTATCAGAAAACGGCTGTGGCGCTGAAGTTGCCTGTGAATGTGGAGTTGGTGGCATGTGAAACCCGCATGTGGAGCATTCGTTTGTGTGGGATGCTCTACCAGGTTCATTTCAGTCCTAGCCATACAAAGGGCACTAAGCATAGAGTGTGAAAACTGAGTTTCCTTGAGAGCTGCTTGGAAGCCTGATGGTGTGTGAAGTTAGTGAGCCAAATGCAGTTGTTCTCCCACAAGAACCACTCGGCTGATCCTTCTTCAATATGCCCTTCACCAACATGCAGTGTTTCCTTGATTGAATTAGCTCTCACACCAATATTTGCGTCTAGAGCCTTTGCATTGAGGGCTATCTGAAAACGGCTGTGGCGCTGACGTTGCCTGTGAATGTGGAGTTGGTGGCATGTGAAACCCGCATGTGGAGCATTCGTTTGTGTGGGATGCTCACCAAGCTTCATTTCAGTCCTAGGCACACAAAGAGCACTAAGCATAGAGTGTGAAAACTGAGTTTCCTTGAGAGCTGCTTGGAAGCCTGATGGTGTGTGAAGTTAGTGAGCCAAATGGAGTTGTACTCCCACAAGAACCACTCGGCTGATCCTTCTTCAATATGCCCTTCACCAACATGCAGTGTTTCCTTGATTGAATTAGCTCTCACACCAATATTTGCGTCTAGAGCCTTTGCATTGAGGGCTATCTGAAAACGGCTGTGGCGCTGAAGTTGCCTGTGAATGTGGAGTTGGTGGCATGTGAAACTCGCATGTGGAGCATTCGTTTGTGTGGGATGCTGACCAAGCTTCATTTCAATCCTAGGAACACAAAGGGCACTAAGCATAGAGTGTGAAACCTAAGTTTCCTTGAGAGCTGCTTGGAAGCCTGATGGTGTGTGAAGTTAGTGAGCCAAATGGAGTTGTTCTCCCACAAGAACCACTCGGCTGATCCTTCTTCAATATGCCCTTCACCAACATGCAGTGTTTCCTTGATTGAATTAGCTCTCACACCAATATTTGCGTCTAGAGCCTTTGCATTGAGGGCTATCTGAAAACGGCTGTGGCGCTGAAGTTGCCTGTGAATGTGGAGTTGGTGGCATGTGAAACCAGCATGTGGAGCATTCGTTTGTGTGGGATGCTCTCAGGTTCATTTCAGTCCTAGCCATGCAAAGGGCACTAAGCATAGAGTGTGAAACCTGAGTTTCCTTGAGAGCTGCTTGGAAGCCTGATGGTGTGTGAAGTTAGTGAGCCAAATTGAGTTGTTCCCCCACAAGAACCACTCGGCTGATCCTTCTTCAATATGCCCTTCACCAACATGCAGTGTTTCCTTGATTGAATTAGCTCTCACACCAATATTTGCGTCTAGAGCCTTTGCATTGAGGGCTATCTGAAAACGGCTGTGGCGCTGACGTTGCCTGTGAATGTGGAGTTGGTGGCATGTGAAACCCGCATGTGGAGCATTCGTTTGTGTGGGATGCTCACCAAGCTTCATTTCAGTCCTAGGCACACAAAGAGCACTAAGCCTAGAGTGTGAAAACTGAGTTTCCTTGAGAGCTGCTTGGAAGCCTGATGGTGTGTGAAGTTAGTGAGCCAAATGGAGTTGTTCTCCCACAAGAACCACTCGGCTGATCCTTCTTCAATATGCCCTTCACCAACATGCAGTGTTTCCTTGATTGAATTAGCTCTCACACCAATATTTGCGTCTAGAGCCTTTGCATTGAGGGCTATCTGAAAACGGCTGTGGCGCTGAAGTTGCCTGTGAATGTGGAGTTGGTGGCATGTGAAACCCGCATGTGGAGCATTCGTTTGTGTGGGATGCTCTACCAGGTTCATTTCAGTCCTAGCCATAAAAGGGCACTAAGCATAGAGTGTGAAAACTGAGTTTCCTTGAGAGCTGCTTGGAAGCCTGATGGTGTGTGAAGTTAGTGAGCCAAATGGAGTTGTTCTCCCACAAGAACCACTCGGCTGATCCTTCTTCAATATGCCCTTCACCAACATGCAGTGTTTCCTTGATTGAATTAGCTCTCACACCAATATTTGCGTCTAGAGCCTTTGCAATGAGGGCTATCAGAAAACGGCTGTGGCGCTGAAGTTGCCTGTGAATGTGGAGTTGGTGGCATGTGAAACCCGCATGTGGAGCATTCGTTTGTGTGGGATGCTGACCAAGCTTCATTTCAGTCCTAGGCACACAAAGGGCACTAAGCATAGAGTGTGCAACCTGAGTTTCCTTGAGAGCTGCTTGGAAGCCTGATGGTGTGTGAAGTTAGTGAGCCAAATGGAGTTGTTCTCCCACAAGAACCACTCGGCTGATCCTTCTTCAATATGCCCTTCACCAACATGCAGTGTTTCCTTGATTCAATTAGCTCTCACACCAATATTTGCGTCTAGAGCCTTTGCATTGAGGGCTATCTGAAAACGGCTGTGGCGCTGACGTTGCCTGTGAATGTGGAGTTGGTGGCATGTGAAACCCGCATGTGGAGCATTCGTTTGTGTGGGATGCTCTACCAGGTTCATCTCAGTCCTAGCCATGCAAAGGGCACTAAGCATAGAGTGTGAAACCTGAGTTTCCTTGAGAGCTGCTTGGAAGCCTGATGGTGTGTGAAGTTAGTGAGCCAAATGGAGTTGTTCTCCCACAAGAACCACTCGGCTGATCCTTCTTCAATATGCCCTTCACCAACATGCAGTGTTTCCTTGATTGAATTAGCTCTCACACCAATATTTGCGTCTAGAGCCTTTGCATTGAGGGCTATCTGAAAACGGCTGTGGCGCTGAAGTTGCCTGTGAATGTGGAGTTGGTGGCATGTGAAACCCGCATGTGGAGCATTCGTTTGTGTGGGATGCTCTACCAGGTTCATTCCTAGATAATGCACTCAAAGGGCACTAAACATAGAGTGTGAAAACTGAGTTTCCTTGAGAGCTGCTTGGAAGCCTGATGGTGTGTGAAGTTAGTGAGCCAAATGGAGTTGTTCTCCCACAAGAACCACTCAGCTGATCCTTCTTCAATATGCCCTTCACCAACATGCAGTGTTTCCTTGATTGAATTAGCTCTCACACCAATATTTGCGTCTAGAGCATTTGCATTGAGGGCTATCTGAAAACGGCTGTGGCGCTGAAGTTGCCTGTGAATGTGGAGTTGGTGGCATGTGAAACCCGCATGTGGAGCATTCGTTTGTGTGGGATGCTCACCAAGCTTCATTTCTGTCCTAGGCATACAAAGGGCACTAAGCATAGAGTGTGAAAACTGAGTTTCCTTGAGAGCTGCTTGGAAGCCTGATGGTGTGTGAAGTTAGTGAGCCAAATGGAGTTGTTCTCCCACAAGAACCACTATGCTGATCCTTCATCAATATGCCCTTCACCAACATGCAGTGTTTCCTTGATTGAATTAGCTCTCACACCAATATTTGCGTCTAGAGCCTTTGCATTGAGGGCTATCTGAAAACGGCTGCGGCGCTGAAGTTGCCTGTGAATGTGGAGTTGGTGGCATGTGAAACCCGCATGTGGAGCATTCGTTTGTGTGGGATGCTGACCAAGCTTCATTTCAGTCCTAGGCACTCATAGGGCACTAAGCATAGAGTGTGAAACCTGAGTTTCCTTGAGAGCTGCTTGGAAGCCTGATGGTGTGTGAAGTTAGTGAGCCAAATGGAGTTGTTCTCCCACAAGAACCACTCGGCTGATCCTTCTTCAATATGCCCTTCACCAACATGCAGTGTTTCCTTGATTGAATTAGCTCTCACACCAATAGTTGCATCTAGAGCCTTTGCATTGAGGGCTATCTGAAAACGGCTGTGGCGCTGAAGTTGCCTGTGAATGTGGAGTTGGTGGCATGTGAAACCCGCATGTGGAGCATTCCTTTGTGTGGGATGCTGACCAAGCTTCATTTCTGTCCTAGGCATACAAAGGGCACTAAGCATAGAGTGTGAAAACTGAGTTTCCTTGAGAGCTGCTTGGAAGCCTGATGGTGTGTGAAGTTAGTGAGCCAAATGGAGTTGTTCTCCCACAAGAACCACTATGCTGATCCTTCTTCAATATGCCCTTCACCAACATGCAGTGTTTCCTTGATTGAATTAGCTCTCACACCAATATTTGCGTCTAGAGCCTTTGCATTGAGGGCTATCTGAAAACGGCTGTGGCGCTGAAGTTGCCTGTGAATGTGGAGTTGGTGGCATGTGAAACCCGCATGTGGAGCATTCGTTTGTGTGGGATGCTCTACCAGGTTCATTCCTAGATAATGCACTCAAAGGGCACTAAGCATAGAGTGTGCAACCTGAGTTTCCTTGAGAGCTGCTTGGAAGCCTGATGGTGTGTGAAGTTAGTGAGCCAAATGGAGTTGTTCTCCCACAAGAACCACTCGGCTGATCCTTCTTCAATATGCCCTTCACCAACATGCAGTGTTTCCTTGATTGAATTAGCTCTCACACCAATAGTTGCATCTAGAGCCTTTGCATTGAGGGCTATCTGAAAACGGCTGTGGCGCTGAAGTTGCCTATGAATGTGGAGTTGGTGGCATGTGAAACCCGCATGTGGAGCATTCGTTTGTGTGGGATGCTCTACCAGGTTCATTCCTAGATAACGCACTCAAAGGGCACTAAGCCTAGAGTGTGAAAACTGAGTTTCCTTGAGAGCTGCTTGGAAGCCTGATGGTGTGTGAAGTTAGTGAGCCAAATGGAGTTGTTCTCCCACAAGAACCACTCGGCTGATCCTTCTTCAATATGCCCTTCACCAACATGCAGTGTTTCCTTGATTGAATTAGCTCTCACACCAATATTTGCGTCTAGAGCCTTTGCATTGAGGGCTATCTGAAAACGGCTGTGGCGCTGAAGTTGCCTGTGAATGTGGAGTTGGTGGCATGTGAAACCCGCATGTCGAGCATTCGTTTGTGTGGGATGCTCACCAAGCTTCATTTCAGTCCTAGGCACTCAAAGGGCACTAAGCATAGAGTGTGAAAACTGAGTTTCCTTGAGAGCTGCTTGGAAGCCTGATGGTGTGTGAAGTTAGTGAGCCAAATGGAGTTGTTCTCCCACAAGAACCACTCGGCTGATCCTTCTTCAATATGCCCTTCACCAACATGCAGTGTTTCCTTGATTGAATTAGCTCTCACACCAATATTTGCGTCTAGAGCCTTTGCATTGAGGGCTATCTGAAAACGGCTGTGGCGCTGACGTTGCCTGTGAATGTGGAGTTGGTGGCATGTGAAACCCGCATGTGGAGCATTCGTTTGTGTGGGATGCTCTACCTGGTTTATTCCTAGATAATGCACTCAAAGGGCACTAAGCATAGAGTGTGAAAACTGAGTTTCCTTGAGAGCTGCTTGGAAGCCTGATGGTGTGTGAAGTTAGTGAGCCAAATGGAGTTGTTCTCCCACAAGAACCACTCCCCTGATCCTTCTTCAATATGCCCTTCACCAACATGCAGTGTTTCTTTGATTGAATTAGCTCTCACACCAATATTTGCGTCTAGAGCCTTTGCATTGAGGGCTATCTGAAAAAGACTGTGGCACTGAATTTGCCTGTGAATGTGGAGTTGGTGGCATGTGAAACCCGCATGTGGAGCATTCGTTTGTGTGGGATGCTCTACCAGGTTCATCTCAGTCCTAGGCATACAAAGGGCACTAAGCATAGAGTGTGAAAACTGAGTTTCCTTGAGAGCTGCTTGGAAGCCTGATGGTGTGTGAAGTTAGTGAGCCAAATGGAGTTGTTCTCCCACAAGAACCACTCGGCTGATCCTTCTTCAATATGCCCTTCACCAACATGCAGTGTTTCCTTGATTGAATTAGCTCTCACACCAATATTTGCGTCTAGAGCCTTTGCATTGAGGGCTATCTGAAAACGGCTGTGGCGCTGAAGTTGCCTGTGAATGTGGAGTTGGTGGCATGTGAAACCCGCATTTGGAGCATTCGTTTGTGTGGGATGCTCACCAAGCTTCATTTCAGTCCTAGGCACACAAATGGCACTAAGCATAGAGTGTGAAACCTGAGTTTCCTTGAGAGCTGCTTGGAAGCCTGATGGTGTGTGAAGTTAGTGAGCCAAATGGAGTTGTTCTCCCACAAGAACCACTCGGCTGATCCTTCTTCAATATGCCCTTCACCAACCTGCAGTGTTTCCTTGATTGAATTAGCTCTCACACCAATATTTGCGTCTAGAGCCTTTGCATTGAGGGCTATCTGAAAACGGCTGTGGCGCTGAAGTTGCCTGTGAATGTGGAGTTGGTGGCATGTGAAACCCGCATGTGGAGCATTCGTTTGTGTGGGATGCTCTACCAGGTTCATTCCTAGATAATGCACTCAAAGGGCACTAAGCATAGAGTGTGAAACCTGAGTTTCCTTGAGAGCTGCTTGGAAGCCTGATGGTGTGTGAAGTTAGTGAGCCAAATGGAGTTGTTCTCCCACAAGAACCACTCGGCTGATCCTTCTTCAATATGCCCTTCACCAACATGCAGTGTTTCCTTGATTGAATTAGCTCTCACACCAATATTTGCTTCTAGAGCCTTTGCATTGAGGGCTATCTGAAAACGGCTGTGGCGCTGAAGTTGCCTGTGAATGTGGAGTTGGTGGCATGTGAAACCCGCATGTGGAGCATTCGTTTGTGTGGGATGCTCTACCAGGTTCATTCCTAGATAATGCACTCAAAGGGCACTAAGCATAGAGTGTGAAAACTGATTTTCCTTGAGAGCTGCTTGGAAGCCTCATGGTGTGTGAAGTTAGTGAGCCAAATGGAGTTGTTCTCCCACAAGAACCACTCGGCTGATCCTTCTTCAATATGCCCTTCACCAACATGCAGTGTTTCCTTGATTGAATTAGCTCTCACACCAATATTTGCGACTAGAGCCTTTGCATTGAGGGCTATCTGAAAACGGCTGTGGCGCTGAAGTTGCCTGTGAATGTGGAGTTGGTGGCATGTGAAACCCGCATGTGGAGCATTCGTTTGTGTGGGATGCTGACCAAGCTTCATTTCAGTCCTAGGCACACAAAGGGCACTAAGCATAGAGTGTGAAAACTGAGTTTCCTTGAGAGCTGCTTGGAAGCCTGATGGTGTGTGAAGTTAGTGAGCCAAATGGAGTTGTTCTCCCACAAGAACCACTCGGCTGATCCTTCTTCAATATGCCCTTCACCAACATGCAGTGTTTCCTTGATTGAATTAGCTCTCACACCAATATTTGCGTCTAGAGCCTTTGCATTGAGGGCTATCTGAAAACGGCTGTGGCGCTGAAGTTGCCTGTGAATGTGGAGTTGGTGGCATGTGAAACCCGCATGTGGAGCATTCGTTTGTGTGGGATGCTGACCAAGCTTCATTTCAGTCCTAGGCACACAAAGGGCACTAAGCATAGAGTGTGAAAACTGAGTTTCCTTGAGAGTTGCATGGAAGCCTGATGGTGTGTGAAGTTAGTGAGCCAAATGGAGTTGTTCTCCCACAAGAACCACTCAACTGATCCTTCTTCAATATGCCCTTCACCAACATGCAGTGTTTCCTTGATTGAATTAGCTCTCACACCAATATTTGCGTCTAGAGCCTTTGCATTGAGGGCTATCTGAAAACGGCTGTGGCGCTGAAGTTGCCTGTGAATGTGGAGTTGGTGGCATGTGAAACCCGCATGTGGAGCATTCGTTTGTGTGGGATGCTGACCAAGCCTCATTTCAGTCCTAGGCACTCAAAGGGCACTAAGCATAGAGTGTGAAAACTGAGTTTCCTTGAGAGCTGCTTGGAAGCCTGATGGTGTGTGAAGTTAGTGAGCCAAATGGAGTTGTTCTCCCACAAGAACCACTCGGCTGATCCTTCTTCAATATGCCCTTCACCAACATGCAGTGTTTCCTTGATTGAATTAGCTCTCACACCAATATTTGCGTCTAGAGCCTTTGTATTGAGGGCTATCTGAAAACGGCTGTGGCGCTGAAGTTGCCTGTGAATGTGGAGTTGGTGGCATGTGAAACCCGCATGTGGAGCATTCGTTTGTGTGGGATGCTGACCAAGCTTCATTTCAGTCCTAGGCACACAAAGGGCACTAAGCATAGAGTGTGAAACCTGAGTTTCCTTGAGAGCTGCTTGGAAGCCTGATGGTGTGTGAAGTTAGTGAGCCAAATGGAGTTGTTCTCCCACAAGAACCACTCGGCTGATCCTTCTTCAATATGCCCTTCACCAACATGCAGTGTTTCCTTGATTGAATTAGCTCTCACACCAATATTTGCGTCTAGAGCCTTTGCATTGAGGGCTATCTGAAAACGGCTGTGGCGCTGAAGTTGCCTGTGAATGTGGAGTTGGTGGCATGTGAAACCCGCATGTGGAGCATTCGTTTCTGTGGGATGCTGACCAAGCTTCATTTCAGTCCTAGGCACACAAAGGGCACTAAGCATAGAGTGTGAAAACTGAGTTTCCTTGAGAGTTGTATGGAAGCCTGATGGTGTGTGAAGTTAGTGAGCCAAATGGAGTTGTTCTCCCACAAGAACCACTCGGCTGATCCTTCTTCAATATGCCCTTCACCAACATGCAGTGTTTCCTTGATTGAATTAGCTCTCACACCAATATTTGCGTCTAGAGCCTTTGCATTGAGGGCTATCTTAAAACGGCTGTGGCGCTGAAGTTGCCTGTGAATGTGGAGTTGGTGGCATGTGAAACCCGCATGTGGAGCATTCGTTTGTGTGGGATGCTCTACCAGGTTCATTTCAGTCCTAGGCACTCATAGGGCACTAAGCATAGAGTGTGAAAACTGAGTTTCCTTGAGAGCTGCTTGGAAGCCTGATGGTGTGTGAAGTTAGTGAGCCAAATGGAGTTGTTCTCCCACAAGAACCACTCGGCTGATCCTTCTTCAATATGCCCTTCACCAACATGCAGTGTTTCCTTGATTGAATTATCCCCCACACCAATATTTGCGTCTAGAGCCTTTGCATTGAGGGCTATCTGAAAACGGCTGTGGCGCTGAAGTTGCCTGTGAATGTGGAGTTGGTGGCATGTGAAACCCGCATGTGGAGCATTCGTTTGTGTGGGATGCTGACCAAGCTTCATTTCAGTCCTAGGCACACAAAGGGCACTAACCATAGAGTGTGAAACCTGAGGTTCCTTGAGAGCTGCTTGGAAGCCTGATGGTGTGTGAAGTTAGTGAGCCAAATGGAGTTGTTCTCCCACAAGAACCACTCGGCTGATCCTTCTTCAATATGCCCTTCACCAACATGCAGTGTTTCCTTGATTGAATTAGCTCTCACACCAATATTTGCGTCTAGAGCCTTTGCATTGAGGGCTATCTGAAAACGGCTGTGGCGCTGAAGTTGCCTGTGAATGTGGAGTTGGTGGCATGTGAAACCCGCATGTGGAGCATTCGTTTGTGTGGGATGCTGACCAAGCTTCATTTCAGTCCTAGGCACACAAAGGGCACTAAGCATAGAGTGTGAAAACTGAGTTTCCTTGAGAGTTGCATGGAAGCCTGATGGTGTGTGAAGTTAGTGAGCCAAATGGAGTTGTTCTCCCACAAGAACCACTCGGCTGATCCTTCTTCAATATGCCCTTCACCAACATGCAGTGTTTCCTTGATTGAATTAGCTCTCACACCAATATTTGCGTCTAGAGCCTTTGCATTGAGGGCTATCTGAAAACGGCTGTGGCGCTGAAGTTGCCTGTGAATGTGGAGTTGGTGGCATGTGAAACCCGCATGTGGAGCATTCGTTTGTGTGGGATGCTCTACCAGGTTCATTCCTAGATAATGCACTCAAAGGGCACTAAGCCTAGAGTGTGAAAACTGAGTTTCCTTGAGAGCTGCTTGGAAGCCTGATGGTGTGTGAAGTTAGTGAGCCAAATGGAGTTGTTCTCCCACAAGAACCACTCGGCTGATCCTTCTTCAATATGCCCTTCACCAACATGCAGTGTTTCCTTGATTGAATTAGCTCTCACACCAATATTTGCGTCTAGAGCCTTTGCATTGAGGGCTATCTGAAAACGGCTGTGGCGCTGAAGTTGCCTGTGAATGTGGAGTTGGTGGCATGTGAAACCCGCATGTGGAGCATTCGTTTGTGTGGGATGCTGACCAAGCTTCATTTCAGTCCTAGGCACTCAAAGGGCACTAAGCCTAGAGTGTGAAAACTGAGTTTCCTTGAGAGCTGCTTGGAAGCCTGATGGTGTGTGAAGTTAGTGAGCCAAATGGATTTGTTCTCCCACAAGAACCACTCGGCTGATCCTTCTTCAATATGCCCTTCACCAACATGCAGTGTTTCCTTGATTGAATTAGCTCTCACACCAATATTTGCGTCTAGAGCCTTTGCATTGAGGGCTATCTGAAAACGGCTGTGGCGCTGAAGTTGCCTGTGAATGTGGAGTTGGTGGCATGTGAAACCCGCATGTGGAGCATTCGTTTGTGTGGGATGCTGACCAAGCTTCATTTCAGTCCTAGGCACACAAAGGGCACTAAGCATAGAGTGTGAAACCTGAGTTTCCTTGAGAGCTGCTTGGAAGCCTGATGGTGTGTGAAGTTAGTGAGCCAAATGGAGTTGTTCTCCCACAAGAACCACTCGGCTGATCCTTCTTCAATATGCCCTTCACCAACATGCAGTGTTTCCTTGATTGAATTAGCTCTCACACCAATATTTGCGTCTAGAGCCTTTGCATTGAGGGCTATCTGAAAACGGCTGTGGCGCTGAAGTTGCCTGTGAATGTGGAGTTGGTGGCATGTGAAACCCGCATGTGGAGCATTCGTTTGTGTGGGATGCTGACCAAGCTTCATTTCAGTCCTAGGCACACAAAGGGCACTAAGCATAGAGTGTGAAAACTGAGTTTCCTTGAGAGCTGCTTGGAAGCCTGATGGTGTGTGAAGTTAGTGAGCCAAATGGAGTTGTTCTCCCACAAGAACCACTCGGCTGATCCTTCTTCAATATGCCCTTCACCAACATGCAGTGTTTCCTTGATTGAATTAGCTCTCACACCAATATTTGCGTCTAGAGCCTTTGCATTGAGGGCTATCTGAAAACGGCTGTGGCGCTGAAGTTGCCTGTGAATGTGGAGTTGGTGGCATGTGAAACCCGCATGTGGAGCATTCGTTTGTGTGGGATGCTCTACCAGGTTCATTCCTAGATAATGCACTCAAAGGGCACTAAGCATAGAGTGTGAAAACTGAGTTTCCTTGAGAGCTGCTTGGAAGCCTGATGGTGTGTGAAGTTAGTGAGCCAAATGGAGTTGTTCTCCCACAAGAACCACTCGGATGATCCTTCTTCAATATGCCCTTCACCAACATGCAGTGTTTCCTTGATTGAATTAGCTCTCACACCAATATTTGCGTCTAGAGCCTTTGCATTGAGGGCTATCTGAAAACGGCTGTGGCGCTGAAGTTGCCTGTGAATGTGGAGTTGGTGGCATGTGAAACCCGCATGTGGAGCATTCGTTTGTGTGGGATGCTGACCAAGCTTCATTTCAGTCCTAGGCACTCAAAGGGCACTAAGCCTAGAGTGTGAAAACTGAGTTTCCTTGAGAGCTGCTTGGAAGCCTGATGGTGTGTGAAGTTAGTGAGCCAAATGGAGTTGTTCTCCCACAAGAACCACTCGGCTGATCCTTTTTCAATATGCCCTTCACCAACATGCAGTGTTTCCTTGATTGAATTAGCTCTCACACCAATATTTGCGTCTAGAGCCTTTGCATTGAGGGCTATCTGAAAACGGCTGTGGCGCTGAAGTTGCCTGTGAATGTGGAGTTGGTGGCATGTGAAACCCGCATGTGGAGCATTCGTTTGTGTGGGATGCTCACCAAGCTTCATTTCAGTCCTAGGCACACAAATGGCACTAAGCATAGAGTGTGAAACCTGAGTTTCCTTGAGAGCTGCTTGGAAGCCTGATGGTGTGTGAAGTTAGTGAGCCAAATGGAGTTGTTCTCCCACAAGAACCACTCGGCTGATCCTTCTTCAATATGCCCTTCACCAACATGCAGTGTTTCCTTGATTGAATTAGCTCTCACACCAATATTTGCGTCTAGAGCCTTTGCATTGAGGGCTATCTGAAAACGGCTGTGGCGCTGAAGTTGCCTGTGAATGTGGAGTTGGTGGCATGTGAAACCCGCATGTGGAGCATTCGTTTGTGTGGGATGCTGACCAAGCTTCATTTCAGTCCTAGGCACACAAAGAGCACTAACCATAGAGTGTGCAACCTGAGTTTCCTTGAGAGCTGCTTGGAAGCCTGATGGTGTGTGAAGTTAGTGAGCCAAATGGAGTTGTTCTCCCACAAGAACCACTCGGCTGATCCTTCTTCAATATGCCCTTCACCAACATGCAGTGTTTCTTTTATTGAATTAGCTCTCACACCAATATTTGCGTCTAGAGCCTTTGCATTGAGGGCTATCTGAAAACGGCTGTGGCGCTGAAGTTGCCTGTGAATGTGGAGTTGGTGGCATGTGAAACCCGCATGTGGAGCATTCGTTTGTGTGGGATGCTCTACCAGGTTCATTTCAGTCCTAGCCAAGCAAAGGGCACTAAGCATAGAGTGTGAAAACTGAGTTTCCTTGAGAGCTGCTTGGAAGCCTGATGGTGTGTGAAGTTAGTGAGCCAAATGGAGTTGTTCTCCCACAAGAACCACTCGGCTGATCCTTCTTCAATATGCCCTTCACCAACATGCAGTGTTTCCTTGATTGAATTAGCTCTCACACCAATATTTGCGTCTAGAGCCTTTGCATTGAGGGCTTTCTGAAAACGGCTGTGGCGCTGAAGTTGCCTGTGAATGTGGAGTTGGTGGCATGTGAAACCCGCATGTGGAGCATTCGTTTGTGTGGGATGCTGACCAAGCTTCATTTCAGTCCTAGGCACACAAAGGGCACTAAGCATAGAGTGTGAAACCTGAGTTTCCTTGAGAGCTGCTTGGAAGCCTGATGGTGTGTGAAGTTAGTGAGCCAAATGGAGTTGTTCTCCCACAAGAACCACTCGGCTGATCCTTCTTCAATATGCCCTTCACCAACATGCAGTGTTTCCTTGATTGAATTAGCTCTCACACCAATATTTGCGTCTAGAGCCTTTGCATTGAGGGCTATCTGAAAACGGCTGTGGCGCTGAAGTTGCCTGTGAATGTGGAGTTGGTGGCATGTGAAACCCGCATGTGGAGCATTCGTTTGTGTGGGATGCTGACCAAGCTTCATTTCAGTCCTAGGCACACAAAGAGCGCTAAGCATAGAGTGTGAAAACTGAGTTTCCTTGAGAGCTGCTTGGAAGCCTGATGGTGTGTGAAGTTAGTGAGCCAAATGGAGTTGTTCTCCCACAAGAACCACTCGGCTGATCCTTCTTCAATATGCCCTTCACCAACATGCAGTGTTTCCTTGATTGAATTAGCTCTCATACCAATATTTGCGTCTAGAGCCTTTGCATTGAGGGCTATCTGAAAACGGCTGTGGCGCTGAAGTTGCCTGTGAATGTGGAGTTGGTGGCATGTGAAACCCGCATGTGGAGCATTCGTTTGTGTGGGATGCTGACCAAGCTTCATTTCAGTCCTAGGCACACAAAGGGCACTAAGCATAGAGTGTGCAACCTGAGTTTCCTTGAGAGCTGCTTGGAAGCCTGATGGTGTGTGAAGTTAGTGAGCCAAATGGAGTTGTTCTCCCACAAGAACCACTCGGATGATCCTTCTTCAATATGCCCTTCACCAACATGCAGTGTTTCCTTGATTGAATTAGCTCTCACACCAATATTTGCGTCTAGAGCCTTTGCATTGAGGGCTATCTGAAAATGGCTGTGGCGCTGAAGTTGCCTGTGAATGTGGAGTTGGTGGCATGTGAAACCCGCATGTGGAGCATTCGTTTGTGTGGGATGCTGACCAAGCTTCATTTCAGTCCTAGGCACACAAAGGGCACTAAGCATAGAGTGTGAAAACTGAGTTTCCTTGAGAGTTGTATGGAAGCCTGATGGTGTGTGAAGTTAGTGAGCCAAATGGAGTTGTTCTCCCACAAGAACCACTCGGCTGATCCTTCTTCAATATGCCCTTCACCAACATGCAGTGTTTCCTTGATTGAATTAGCTCTCACACCAATATTTGCGTCTAGAGCCTTTGCATTGAGGGCTATCTGAAAACGGCTGTGGCGCTGAAGTTGCCTGTGAATGTGGAGTTGGTGGCATGTGAAACCCGCATGTGGAGCATTCGTTTGTGTGGGATGCTGACCAAGCTTCATTTCAGTCCTAGGCACTCAAAGGGCACTAAGCATAGAGTGTGAAAACTGAGTTTCCTTGAGAGCTGCTTGGAAGCCTGATGGTGTGTGAAGTTAGTGAGCCAAATGGAGTTGTTCTCCCACAAGAACCACTCGGCTGATCCTTCTTCAATATGCCCTTCACCAACATGCAGTGTTTCCTTGATTGAATTAGCTCTCACACCAATATTTGCGTCTAGAGCCTTTGCATTGAGGGCTATCTGAAAACGGCTGTGGCGCTGAAGTTGCCTGTGAATGTGGAGTTGGTGGCATGTGAAACCCGCATGTGGAGCATTCGTTTGTGTGGGATGCTGACCAAGCTTCATTTCAGTCCTAGGCACACAAAGGGCACTAAGCATAGAGTGTGAAAACTGAGTTTCCTTGAGAGCTGCTTGGAAGCCTGATGGTGTGTGAAGTTAGTGAGCCAAATGGAGTTGTTCTCCCACAAGAACCACTCAGCTGATCCTTCTTCAATATGCCCTTCACCAACATGCAGTGTTTCCTTGATTGAATTAGCTCTCACACCAATATTTGCGTCTAGAGCCTTTGCATTGAGGGCTATCTGAAAACGGCTGTGGCGCTGAAGTTGCCTGTGAATGTGGAGTTGGTGGCATGTGAAACCCGCATGTGGAGCATTCATTTGTGTGGGATGCTGACCAAGCTTCATTTCAGTCCTAGGCACACAAAGGGCACTAAGCATAGAGTGTGAAAACTGAGTTTCCTTGAGAGTTGCATGGAAGCCTGATGGTGTGTGAAGTTAGTGAGCCAAATGGAGTTGTTCTCCCACAAGAACCACTCAGCTGATCCTTCTTCAATATGCCCTTCACCAACATGCAGTGTTTCCTTGATTGAATTAGCTCTCACACCAATATTTGCGTCTAGAGCCTTTGCATTGAGGGCTTTCTGAAAACGGCTGTGGCGCTGAAGTTGCCTGTGAATGTGGAGTTGGTGGCATGTGAAACCCGCATGTGGAGCATTCGTTTGTGTGGGATGCTGACCAAGCTTCATTTCAGTCCTAGGCACACAAAGGGCACTAAGCATAGAGTGTGCAACCTGAGTTTCCTTGAGAGCTGCTTGGAAGCCTGATGGTGTGTGAAGTTAGTGAGCCAAATGGAGTTGTTCTCCCACAAGAACCACTCGGCTGATCCTTCTTCAATATGCCCTTCACCAACATGCAGTGTTTCCTTGATTGAATTAGCTCTCACACCAATATTTGCGTCTAGAGCCTTTGCATTGAGGGCTATCTGAAAACGGCTGTGGCGCTGAAGTTGCCTGTGAATGTGGAGTTGGTGGCATGTGAAACCCGCATGTGGAGCATTCGTTTCTGTGGGATGCTGACCAAGCTTCATTTCAGTCCTAGGCACACAAAGAGCACTAAGCATAGAGTGTGCAACCTGAGTTTCCTTGAGAGCTGCTTGGAAGCCTGATGGTGTGTGAAGTTAGTGAGCCAAATGGAGTTGTTCTCCCACAAGAACCACTCGGCTGATCCTTCTTCAATATGCCCTTCACCAACATGAAGTGTTTCTTTTATTGAATTAGCTCTCACACCAATATTTGCGTCTAGAGCCTTTGCATTGAGGGCTATCTGAAAACGGCTGTGGCGCTGAAGTTGCCTGTGAATGTGGAGTTGGTGGCATGTGAAACCCGCATGTGGAGCATTCGTTTGTGTGGGATGCTCTACCAGGTTCATTCCTAGATAATGCACTCAAAGGGCACTAAGCCTAGAGTGTGAAAACTGAGTTTCCTTGAGAGCTGCTTGGAAGCCTGATGGTGTGTGAAGTTAGTGAGCCAAATGGAGTTGTTCTCCCACAAGAACCACTCGGCTGATCCTTCTTCAATATGCCCTTCACCAACATGCAGTGTTTCCTTGATTGAATTAGCTCTCACACCAATATTTGCGTCTAGAGCCTTTGCATTGAGGGCTATCTGAAAACGGCTGTGGCGCTGAAGTTGCCTGTGAATGTGGAGTTGGTGGCATGTGAAACCCGCATGTGGAGCATTCGTTTGTGTGGGATGCTGACCAAGCTTCATTTCAGTCCTAGGCACACAAAGGGCACTAAGCATAGAGTGTGAAAACTGAGTTTCCTTGAGAGCTGCTTGGAAGCCTGATGGTGTGTGAAGTTAGTGAGCCAAATGGAGTTGTTCTCCCACAAGAACCACTCAGCTGATCCTTCTTCAATATGCCCTTCACCAACATGCAGTGTTTCCTTGATTGAATTAGCTCTCACACCAATATTTGCGTCTAGAGCCTTTGCATTGAGGGCTATCTGAAAACGGCTGTGGCGCTGAAGTTGCCTGTGAATGTGGAGTTGGTGGCATGTGAAACCCGCATGTGGAGCATTCGTTTCTGTGGGATGCTGA